>NC_141031.1:28997500-29165000 GCF_052040795.2 Danio rerio | reverse complement strand
TTTGTAAAAGAAAAAAAAAATCCTGTAAAAAATAATTTATATCAAAATTATTGTTTTAATAACAATAATTTGACCAAATCAGGCCTATATTGTAATAAAGCACTATAATTGTAGTGATCAAACCTTATTTACAATCTAAGCGTTATCATTACCTGATTTTCTTGTCCTCAGGTTCTCCTCATTCATAGCTCTCATCTTACAGACCACCTTCTTGATGCCACCTTCAAAAACATTTAGTAAGATCTTTTGCACTTTTAATGACTTAATTGTTTTCTAAGAATGCTCAATGGAAATCCTGCATGTTTTTGTGCGTTGTTTAACAGCAGTATAATATTCTCTCCTCTCGTTGTGCTATAACAAATGTGAGGATGTAACTACCCAATTTCACTGCCGCACAGTCAGTGGTGACACCTGTCATAGTCAATTTTACACATGCGATTCAGTCACATTGATGCCTACTGTGATATAAATTACTGTCTTTGACGTGCTTGTGTTATGCTGTTTTATGGCTTTTTAGTTTTGTTTTGGAGGTCTCCTACAACAAACTGATATTCATCTAAAGTCAGAAAACACTTAATTTTGTCATGTAATTTCTTCTGTAAGATTAGCTCTTTTCTATTTGATCCAGTCTCTCTTAAAGGCACATTTCACCCAAAAACGTACTCCTACTCAGGTGGTTCTAAACATTAATGAATTTATTTCTTCTGTCAACATTGGTATGCATGCACCAGTTGACATCCCCAGTAATAAAGTTTATGAAAGTCAATGACTGTTGCATTACAACATACTTCAAAATAGCTTATTTTGTGTTCAACAGAAGAAAGAAACTCAAACAGGTGTAGAACAAGTTTAAATGATGAATTTTCAGTTTTGGGTGAACTGTATCTTTAACTCTTACTTTTTGAGAGACTTGGTTCAAATGGAAATGCATGAAAAGTGGATTTGCTTTCACAATGCAGAAAACATTCTTCTTGAAAATATTCGTCACACGAACAAAACTTTTTTTAAGCAGGATATACAAATACAGTGGCTCAAATTAAACATTTGAGGACAGTCATTTTAAAGCATGGGCTGGCATTGTGCAGATTTGTTACAAACCTACTTGAGTTTATGCAAGAAATATGTTTGGTTTTACTGATGACTTATATTTTATAGAAAATGTACATTGTTGTAGGGTGAATATTCACTGCGGACTCTAATCTTGTAAATGAGAGGTATTCAAACACCCTTTAAACCTTGAAAAAACCTTGAAAGCACAATCAATAAAACAGAGGTTGATATTACCCATTTGGTCTGGATCTTCTCCGGACCTGTCCTGTGGTAGTCTGAAGGCTTTTGGTCTGTCATTCCTGGCTTTAAAGGACAACTTTTCTTTGCTGTCCCAAACTTTCACTGTGATCTTATGGGATGCCATCTTAATTAAGAGCTCTTTACTCACTTTGAGTTTTAAAGTCTGAGACCAGCTCACCCAGACCTGGTTTCCTTCTCGCCAAGGTTTCAGCACCTGGACAAAACATGCAGTTGAAGTCAGACTTATTAGCCTTCCTGAATTATAAGCCACTCTGTATTTTTTTTTCCCCAAAAATAGGTTTAACGGAAAGAAGATTTTTCAACACATTTCTAAGCATAATAGTTTGTTCTGTAGACAATTGAAAAAAAAACGTATTGCTTAAGGGGACTAATATTATGCCCTTAAAGTGGTTTTAAAAAACTAAAAATCATGATCTGGTTCTGGTAAACATCATCTGTGAAATATTTGAAAAATAACTCATTCACAGGAGAGCTAATAATTGTGACTTCAACTGTATAGCACATGGTTTCGTAATTATATGATGATTTATAATATTTTAGAGGTTTTCTTATTGAAGGAACAATTTTTTATTTATTTAAATTCAGCATGAACCAGAAGTTTTAGTTGTAACAACCTTTATTTCAGTATTATGATGTATTTCCAACTGAAACAAATTATTTAGTAGGGGACTGGCGTTTATTTTTATGCTCTCTCAGTCATGTTTCATTTAAAGCGAAAAAACGGTTGGAGAAGTGGCTATAAGTATTTTACAATTGTCATACTAAAATCAAAAGAGAAAGACTGCCATTCCAAAGACGAAAATGGTTGAATTTTGTTTAAAAATTCTAGTAAAAAGTTTTTCCCAAGTAGATTAACTTGCAAGGATTAAATGTTCACCTTAAGACTATAACAATGTGCAGTAGCAATATAAACATTATAATTTTATTTCATGCAGACTTTAAATTTATCAAAAAGTGACCATACAGATAACTGTAATGTTGCAATAGATATTTAAAATAGATCCTTCTGGTCAAAGAATCTAGAAAAATAAGAAATCATAACAGTTTTAAACGTTGATAATAAGGGTATAAATCTTTGGAGCACCAAATTGGCATTTTAGAATGATTACTGGAGCATTGTGTGACACTGGAGACTGCTGTAATGACTGCCAAAATAAATAACATTTTAAAATGTATCAAAATAGAAAACAATCATTTTATATTGCAATGGATTTTTTTAAATTATGAAACAAATGTGAGCATTAGTAAAAAAAATAATAATGAAATTAAATTTTAAAAAGCATGCACAAATAATTCTAAAATGTGCTAATTATTTTTTCTAAGTGGAAGACAAAAGTGTTCACCCTAAACTGTGAGGTGCACAATAGAAGTTTGAGGAGGCCATTAACTGATACCCTAAACCAGCTTTCTTTGGGGTCAGTGATGCAAAACCACAAGTGCATAATTTATGAATCACCAAATGTTTGGTTATCAGGTCAAAGTAGCATACTTAGCGTTATTCTACATATAAATAATTTATTGTTTACAAGCCCGGTTGTTAACCACTAATTAATCACAACGGTTTACCTTAGTCTCACTGGCCATGTAGAGCTTAGCTGCTAATCCAAACATCACTAGATCTACTCTGGTTGGTTCAGGGTCATCAGGCAGCATGTTGTACTCAATGCAATAATAGCCCTCGGCTCTGGGGGCCTCTACTACCTCATTGGATGTCTCGTTCTTTGTCCCTTTTTTTCTTTTCTCTGTAAAACACTCCTCATGCTCTGATTCAAGAGAATACAAAATAATATTAGTAGCCTATTCGTGCTAATACTATTTTCCATGCATAAGAGTTTAGCATGGTTTTAGGCATTGTTTTGTCATTAACAATGTGCAATATAATGCAGAAATATGTAATATGGGATACATTAAAGGGATAGTTCCATCCCAAAATTAAAATTCCCTATACACACAGTCAAGTGGTTCTAAACTTTTATCAATTTCTTTCTTCTGTTTAAGAAAAAGGAAGATATAGCTACTTAAAGGTGTACCTTCAGTAGTAGGCTACTTTTGTTCTTGTCTCTTTATATGTAAATTGCTGCTTTTTGTTCAGAAAAATCTAACAGAAAAAAAAAGGTTTAGAACCACTTATGTGTAAGGCGATGGTGAGGACATTAATTTTTGGGTAAAATATCACTTTAATGTCTGAACAGCACCATATTATACCTTTAAAGATAGCTAATGCAATGCTGACTGTACAGCTGACAGTGTGGCTTGAGTCTGTTGTAAATGATTGATCATCCCCAGAACTGTATTCTGGCATCCCAATATATGGATCATAATTGTTAAGTTCTTCGACTTCATATTCTGTATGCAGTGCTGAGTTTAAATGCAAATCTTCAATTCTCTCCATGTCAGGCGATGTTGAATTCATCTAGAAATGCTGGATCCAGGAGGAGATATTGATGTCAGGTAATGGTTTTAAAGTAACGTTACAACAACAACAAAACTATTCAATGAATAAATCCTCTGCAACGTAAGGTCACGTTATAAACTTAATGTTGAACAAGCACTGATATTTTAAACGTTGAACAGACAACTTACCTTAACCGACAGCAGTTTTTCAGCATTTTCTCTTCAGCGCTGTGTTTTATGTTTTAACTGATCTTAAAAGCTTTGGAGAACTTTGTAACGTCAGCTTTTGTTATAGGAATGCTTTGAGTCGCCTTGACGACCGGAGTCGCGTGAACGTAATGAGGAGCGCGCGCTAGTAAATAGAAAATGACAAGCGGCTCATGGAGCAGTAACTACAGTCAGCAGCAGTTACACACTGGCCAATCGACACTCGACTCCATCGACACTTCAAAGCTTCAGGATTAAAAGGAAAAGAGCATTTCAATCCCCTTGCTGCCAAAGGAAACTTTATGGCAAGTAGGCTATACATTACTTTTACATTAAAAGGTTATCCTCGAAAAATGTGACAAAATATGAATGAAAAATGAAAAAATATATATATTATACAGTTTTTACGTAGGATATTATTCAATTTAAGTGGTAGTAGGGTGCAGGCCCGGATTGGGTAATCGGGAGGACCGGGAATTCTCCCGGTGGGCCGGTCCGTTTTTTGGCCGCGAGGGCCGGTGTCCGTAGCTCCAGAATCTTTTGCTCTCAGCAGTTACACTTTTTAAATTTATTTATTTACTTGACCACAGCCTTTTTATTCGTTATTTTACCGCAACACTTCTCTTTTCATCTATTTTAATAATAATAATAATAATTAATAAAACTCAGTTGTGTCTCCATTTTGATTATAGTTATTGTGGTCCAGCGGTTAGCATGTTAGGTAAAGATTCCGCGGACCCGGGTTTGATCCTCATTAGAGTAACTTATTGTTTTCGTTTTTATTGTTAAGACATATAATACTGTTAGGGTTGTTGAACATTTGAAGTTCTAAAGCAGCTGTTTTTTTTTTCAAAAAAATACGTGATAGTGTCATTAGAAACTGATTTGGAAATGACCTTATTTTAATATAGTCAGTCGTGAACTGAGGTGGGCCGGTCTGAAGCTTGAAACTCCAGGGCTGAAAAGGTGTCCCACTCCGGCCCTGGTAGGGTGAATTCGGGTAATCTGGGACACTTTTTGCAATTTTGACTTCAGCTCTCATTTTCAATGTCTGTCTAACTAGAACCACATATGAGACTTTTCTAAAATCCCTAAGATGTTTTCTAACCACCTAAGAAAACATAATATAGATATTATACTGAGAAGAGCCATGCCACACCTATTAGTATTTATTTGTCAAAAACAAAAATTCTGCCTGAATTTGATAATCTGGGACAGGTCACTTCGTAATCTGGGACATTATGTATATGAGAGAAAGACTGTGTGTGTGTGTGTGTGTGTGTGTGTGTGTGTGTGTGTGTGTGTGTGTGTGTGTGTGTGTGTGTGTAAGAGAGAGAGAGAGAGAGAGAGAGAGAGAGATAGACTGTGTGTAAGGGTGTGTGTGTGTGTGTGTTTGTGTACAGCACATTGTACATTCCATCTTCGTAGTCATTAAACTTACAAAGTCTCTAAATGCATATTTCTCCCATTCGATAGACTGTCCCAGATTACCCAAACCATGCTGTCCCACATTATCAATCATATTTGATAATATGGGACAACAAAAAATGTTTGAAAGAAAACAAATCTAAAAACATTTTCAACACTTTAATACATATTTTGTTACTTGAATAGATCACAAACTATCACAATAGATCACAAACTTGAAGTCATGTGATTTTACTCACATGAAGTCCATGCTAAATTTATAATAAAAGTCCTGTTGCCTAAATTTTGTTGAAACAGAAATAAACACAGAGAAGCTTAGGTGTCCCAGATTACCCAATGTCCCAGATTACCCAAATTCACTTGGGTGTGAACAGACTGTAACAAAGATATTAATAAAAGAGTCAGTAGACCTAAACCTAAACCGTTTTTAACGGAAAATCTAAAGAAAATGTGACGTTACACGCGCTCCCGAGACCCTCTGTTTAGTTCTGAAATATGAAGACTAGTTCAAATATCCCATATAGCCTTTCTTATAATGAAAATATGACAAAAATAATATTAAATACATAATGTTTCCACATGTGCAGTTGAATTCAGAGTTAGTAGCCCCCCTTCGATTTTTTTCTTTTTTTTTAAATATTTTACAAATTATGTTTAACAGAGCAAGGGCATTTTCACAGTTTGTCTGATAATATATTTTTCTTCTGGAGAAAGTCTTATTATTTTTTTTATTTCGGCTAGAATAAAAGCTGTTTTTCTTTTTCAAATTATTTTAAGGTCAAGATTATTAGCCCCTTTAAGCTATATATTTTTTACATAGTCTACAGAACAAACCATCGTTAACTTGCCTAATTACTCTAACCTAGTTAACATAATTAACCTAGTTAAGCCTTAAATGACACTTTAAGCTGTATAGAAATCTCTTGAAGAATATCTAGTAAAATATTATGTAGTCATCATGGCAAAGATAAAATAAATTAGTGATTAGAAATGAGTTATTTAAACTAATATGTTTAGAAATGTGTTGAATACAGAAATTTAGGAATTAATAAACAGGGGCTAATAATTCTGACTTTAACTATATATTCAAAAGAGTTAAGTGTTTTCTCACTGCTGTTAATTTTCTTGTGCTTATTTATTTAGCTAAATGTATGTGTCCAGGTATCACAAGGTTCCTGCAAATTTATTTTTAAACAGTCAAAGAATGACAAAGAACTTTCAGGCATTTAATCATAATGAGATGGGCACGAGTAAAGGCACTTGCAAATTACTAAGTGCAATATAAGTAAATGCATTTTATCATTTTATCATCATTTTTCACTGAATTGGAATATTTGTTAGATTTTGTCTTGCTTATTTTTTGGCTTTTATGTTTCTTAAACTGCATCATTCATACTATAGGCTACCGGTAGTATGTTTCCATGGACTACAAAAACAGTCTAAGGGTCATTCATTTTCCTTTGGCTTAGTCCCTTTGCTCATCAGGGGTTGACACAGCGGAATAAACCACCAACTTATTCAGCATATGTTTTACACAGCGGATCCTCTTCCAGCGGCAACACAGTACTGGAAAACACCCTATACACTCTCACATTCACACACATCATGGCCAATTCAATTTATTCAATTCACCTTTAGCGTATGTCTTTGGACTGTGGGGGAAACCGGAGCACTCAGAGAAAGCCCATGTAAACACTAGAAGAACATGCAAACTCCACACTGAAATGCCAACTGACCCAGATGGGACTCAAACCAGTGACTTTCCTGCTGTAAGGCGACAGTGCTAACCACTGAACCACTATACCGCCCAGTCGGGTCAACCTTTTGAAAACTTTGAACTGTCTGAAAGCTGAATGAATAAGTAATGAATAAGCTAAATGAATAAGTCCGTATGCTTGGTTTGTTTGGATAGGAATATATTTGTCTAGAATTAAAATATTTATGGTCAGAGGTCGCAAAAACATCACAATATCAAGAAAAAATAACTGTCTAAACAGAGTCAGCAATGCACAGTATAATTAAAATGTAAGTTTTGATATTTACAGTACAAAATTTACTTAATATCTGCATGAAACCTAATATCCTAATAATTATTGGCATAAAAAATCATTTTGACCCATAAAAAAAACTTTTGGTTATTGACAAAAAATTTACTTGTGCAGCTTATATCAGTGTATTTAAACCTGAAATGTTTATTTTAGTCATTCAAGTGTGTTTTTATTTATATTAAATATTAAAGATATATTATCCTGTATGCTACAATAATTTAACTTATAATGCACTTTAGCTGCATTTCTGACAATATAGATGGAGTCTCTAGTAAATTATGCTATGGTTTGGTCGTCCACAGAACTTCACAATGATTTGCCTTCTTTTCAAAAGTTTTTTCTCCTCTAGCAGTTAAGCTTTTGTGGGCAGGTCTCCTTTCACGGCAACGCCCCCACGCGCACAGCGTAAGAGTTACTTTCTACTACAAGAGTGGGGCGGTCTGGTGTTCAGATAACATGAACTTGGTGTGCTGTTTGTATGCTTAGAGGATCTGCTGAATCCATTAATCCATTTAGCCTCTATAAATGGAATTCTTGTGAAGTAAAAAAGGATGGAAAAGTTGGACGCATGCGATCCATACAGCCGACCCGCGCGCAGGACACAATGGATAGTGAGCACCCTGGCGTATCATTACGGACTAGACCGTGGAGTGGAAAACGAAATTATAGTCCTCGCAACCGGGCTGGATCAATACCTCCAAGAGATATTTCATCACCTAGACTGTCAGGGAGATGGGAAAATACCAACGGAGGATTTTAACATTCTTTGCGAGATTTTAGGACTCGGTAAAGACTGTGATCTTGAGGAGTGCGCGGGGATATTGGATAATCTACCAAAAGAGTTCACCTTCAGGCAGTTTCACGCAAAACTCTGCGGGTATTTCAGCACCAAAGCTGGATGTCATTATGAGAATGGGAGATTGCTGGTTGGTAAGGAGAGCGAACACATAGAGACGCAGATCAGACTCCGGAGCCCTCTGAGGCGGCGCGAGAAGCTGCTGTCTTTGGGTACCACCAGTAAGAGGGAAAGCGAAAAGACGCCTTCTCCCACAGTAGACAGACACAGGTCGGGTCGTAGGCAGCTGGGATCCTGCACACGAGAGTGTTACGAGGAGATCGTGGCCCTTGAGGAGGCCGAGGACAGGATAGCCAAACTCGAGGAGGAAAACGCCAGTCTTAGGGAGTTGGTGGAGGACATGCGGGCGGCTCTGCAGAGCAGTGATGCGCGGTCACTGGCTTTGCAGGTAAAGTCATTGTGATGTTGATTGCAAAACAAAAGAACAGTTTATATGTATCAAACAACAACTATTTTGTTTACTGTATTATGCTAACAGGGACGGATTTGGTGATTGGGGGGCCCTAAGCAATTGCAGACATGAGGTCCAAAAGTCCTATTATACACCTTTTGTATTTACTTACGGTTTTTTATGCTGCCTTTTTCTTATGTCAATCAATATTATTTTCATTTTTAATTTTACTTAAAAAAATAAAAGAAAAAAACTAAAAATAATACAATGTTTTGTTTTAGAAAATAAATCTTGATCTCGTTGGATTGCTCCATGATTGGGGGTGGGGAAAAATTTGCTCAAATGAAACAATTACAATATAATTTTATTAGTTAGCTACCCTTACCAAACAAAATATGATAACCACAATGTATCATTTATAGCTATAGTTAATGTAGGTATTTATTGAGGGCCCCCAAATTTCCTGGGGCCCTAAGCGACTGCTTACCTTACTTATTGGTTAAATCCGCCCTTGAATGCTAAATATATATTTGTGGAGGTGATGCTAAAGTGGCAATCAGGCATAGAAAGTCAGAAAATCAGAGGTTGCATAATGCATTTTGTTTCTATGGGTCAGAACAGGCATAATTTAAACTGCCTTCTATTTGGCATTAAAGGTATGATTTATCCAAATTAAAAACTCAAGTTCTTAACCTTTTTTTATATCTTCTTCTGAACACAAAACAATATTCTAAAGAATTCTGGGTTAAAAATAAACAAAAAAACGTTTTTTTTTCAACATTCTTCAAAATATCTTCTTTTGTGTTCAACACTAAATAGATGCTCAAACAGATTTGGAACAAGTAGATGAATGGATGGGTAGCCTAGCAGAAGAATTTTCATCAACTATCTCCTTAAGGCCCGAAACAGAGCCTTAACTTAGCTGTCATGACTGTTTCTATGGGTAGGTTTGGAGAAAAATCTGTTCCAGTTAGTTTTATTTGCAAACTTTTGTTGGTCATAAAAATCAAATACATTAAATATGTTAATCTGTATAGTAAAATGATAAATAATAATATTAGATTTTCCAGATTTAACATTGTGCATAGTTGACTGATAATTAATTTTTTTCATTTATCACAAACAATAGAATATAGTGCTCAGCATAACTGAGGACAGCCCATTTTGAAAATAAATATTTTTATCCATTTCTCAGTGAATATATGATATGTGTTTTAATGCATTTAAACAAAACAGATTTACTAAACAGATACATTTATCAAAAGAATATTTTAGTCACACAATATATTTAGACATTGAAAGATAATACAAGTAAGTTTAAGCAAAATTTTGCAAAAATAAATTACAACCTACAAAATGTCAACTAAATTAAAAAAAAATGTTTCTCTTGATTTTTCCTCTTTTTAAAAAAAATTGTATGTAATATTTTTCTATAAGATGTAAATTAGTGTGTACTAGATTTTGGACTGTTATCATAAGTTGTTTTGTTAGATAAGCTCCAGATTTATGCACAAATATAATATTGTATAGCTTCCTATTAAAAATATGAATTTGAAATTTTGATTTGTGAGGGGTGTACTTGTACATGCTGAGCACTGTATAACTTAAAATTGTAAGATATAAATGTGCAATTCAAAGAAAGTGAGATGAACAGTCATAGTAACATTTTTATTATTTATTTAATTGCTGGAGACAATCTTTTCTTTTGACATTTTCTCAGATTGCAAATTTGGCCACATATGACTATTGGTGGCAGAACATGCATGATAAGTGTGGGGTCTGCATACAGCAGTGTACAGGAATTTTTTTTTAAAACCATTACCCAGCAGGCACAGAACGTCAACTTGATGTCAGATTGACGTTCAACATCGTGGGACATTGCATTTGTTTTGAAATTATAATCTGGTTGATGTCAATGTCTAATGTGTTACAGACGTAGCATTTTAGTCACTTTCTAATGCAAACAAAAATGCAACAAAATAATCTAATGCTGTTACAGCTTGACGTTATGTGGACGTTATCACTATGATGTCTATCAGACATTGGATTTTGGTTGTCATATCTAATGAATAAATGTCAGTATTTGAGGCCAATATAATGTTGGTTTAAGATGTTGGCTCGACATTGGATTTTGGTCTCTTTCAAGTGTGCCGCAAGCCTGCGTTTGAGTGAAGGTCTCGGCCGTTAGATCGCCCCCTGGGGGCTGGCTGCAGTACAAGTCATAAAGCCCGCCTCCTCCGTGTTAATGAAGGAGACTTGAGCCCAAATAAAAAAAATTATTACACTTGCAATAAAATGTCCCGAAAGATGGTTCTGGTCGATTAAGGCACTGGTTATTGTGCTGAAATAGGTGCAGATCTTCATTTTTGTAAACAGTTTGTTTTTAGCAGTAATTTAATGCTGGGCGTGTCATCGTGATTGACAGCTGTGATTGACAGTTTCTCAAAGCAGCGCGTCTGAGCTTCGGCAGGAGACTGAAGTGTTATTATTCGATTTCTGTGTTATTTTACCATGACAAAATGAGTTCAGCAGTAAACTATAGTTTCTGACATACATGATCCTGGTGGAACACTGTTTATTCGCTAAGTTCAGGGCTTTTTTCGGGCTTTATTAGTTTGCTGATACACGCCTAACCACCCAGATAGCAAAACACAGTTCCGGCTAGATTCTCGCCTGCCGGAGACTTATCCCTTAGAGCTCAGACTGACTACCTCTCCTGGACCTACTCCGGATGCCTGGACTCACTGCCCGATTCCAGCCCGAGTCAATCGAGCCAGATGCGGCGGCCGAGCGAGCCGGCACTGCCGCATGCGAGCCGGAATAAGCCTGCGACGCCGCGAGTAGGTTATGCGCTGTGGCCCGGAGCTGGCGTGATTGAATATATAAAACCCTCATATTTGTTAACGTTATTACATCCATTTGTGTTGATATGACAGCAAACGCATGCTGAGAAGTTCGGGGGGCGTGGTTGATTTTACATAAAGCGTTTGATTGGAAGCTCGACTCCGCTCATTTTCGCGGCTCCTCCTCTGGCTCCATCAGACAATCCTTCTGCGCATGTCTGGCTCCAATTTCAGCAGTCTTTTGCGACAGTTTGTGCCCGTCAAGCAGGCGTTTTGCCCTCAAGGCGTTCAGTGGGAAAAAGGGCTGTCGCATCGTCCATATTTTTTACAGTCATTGGTCACTTTCCAATACATCCTAAAATCAACAAAATATCAACGTCATTTCGTGTCATTATTTGACATCAAAATAAAATTTCCTTAGTCGCTGGCAACTTACATCTAAACCAATATTAACATCTTATGACATTGTGTGGTACAAACATAACATCACAAGCTGAAAAAAAACATTAAAAGATACTCACAACCAGAAATCACATTTGTTTACTGTAGCTCAGTAGAGTAGAGCTTGCATGGCAGTAGAAACATCAAAGGACGTGGTTAAATTCCAAGTGAAAGCAAGAACTGAAGAATGTGTACCTGAATGCAATGTACATAAGTCACTTTGGATAAAAGTATCTGGCAACAGTGCTTTCAATATAGCACAGTATACAGTCATTCATTGTATATGAATATATATGTACAGGTATAAACAAAAATGGTATTCTTGTTTAATCGACAACATGGGTTGAGTATTTTATAGATTTTCAAACTCACTTTGACAGCTTTGACTTATACTAGCAATGAGCGTTGGTTGTCTAAATGATGTGCTTTCCATATAACATTCCACTGACATGTTTTGGTGTTTCTTAGGTGGGCCTGTGGAAAAGCCACTCGAAACATAAACCAGAAGGTGGCTGTTTCATCGCCCACCAACGGAGAACAGTCCAGAAGCCCAACATTTCCGGTAGTCTGAAGGACATCCAGAGTTTCCTGAGAGAAGTGGAGTTGCTCCGGGCGTCCCGGGATGGACAGGTCGAGGAGGCCATGTTCTTCAATCAGAAGCTGGAGCAAGAACTGCGAATATCACGTGAGACGTCGCTTATGCTAGAGGAATGTAACAGGACTTTAAAGAAGGAGCAGGTGGAGATGAGGAAGAGGGTGGAGGAAGCCAGACAAGCTGTGCTCAGCGGCCTTAAAAAAGTGAAGGAGCTGGAGACCAAAGCCAGTCACATCCCTGTCCTGCAGAGGCACATTGAGCAGCTCGAGATGGAGCTTCTGTACTACAGGTTAGTATATTACTTACATGGGCAAAATCAAGTGCAATTCAGGCAGTTAATGTCACATCTATGACTTTTTCCCTTGTTATTCTGAATTTTGAGGTAAAAGCCAGAATTGTGAGATATTGCAACTTAAAATTGCAATAAATAAAGGTTTGAATTTTGAGTTAAAGTCTCAAAATTCAGATTTTCTTTCCACTTTTTTGATTGTTCAAAATGATAAATAGTTATAAATTATGATATATAAACTCATAATCCTCAGACAGAGTAATAATTTCAAAATGTCAACTTCAAACTGAAATATAAATCAGAATTTTGAGTGTATCTCTCAGTTTTGTCATTTTTCCCAAAAAAGTTTAAGTTTTAGTTTTTTTTATTTGGAAAAAAAGCTAATTTTCTCACAATTCTGACTTCATTCTCAAAATGATCATTATTTTCTTGCAATTGCAAGATCAAAAACGAGTGAAATTTAACACATTTCTCTGTTTTTGACTTTTTATTTGAAAAATAGAACATTTTCTCACAGTTCTGACTTATTTCTCATCATTTTCATTGTTTTCTTGCAATTGTGAGATCAAAAACAAGTGAAATAAAACACACCTTATATAATATATAATTAGATATATATTATGAATTATGATATATGAACGGTCCGTGTATCATCCGTTCATTTGATTATTCCTTTTATTACGGAAAACGAAACATCAGAAAAACGATGAATATTTCGTTTTTCTGTTTATTCTGTAAGGCAGAAAAAACGGAAACTCATCTGTTATTCTGCTTATTAACTTAAAACGAAATATTAAAACAAACACAAAACCAAAACGAAATAATGAGTCAAAAAATGGTCCGTGTACGGTCCGTGGGTCCGTGTACGTTTTTTTCATTTGTTTTCCATTTTCAAACGGAATAAAGGAAATGGAGAAAACGGCCGTTTTTCCGTTTTTATTTTGCTCACGAGAAAACGAAAAAACAAGATTTTGGCTGGATTTTCGTTTTTTGGTTTAGGGTAGGAAAACGGATAAAAGACTTTAAAATTCATTTTACACATGTAGGCGGTGCTGAAACGCCCACTTTCCTCTAATTGGTCAACCAAATCTGCGCTCGTGACGTCACCCTCAAAATAAAAGCCTTACACGAAGGCTTTTAATTATTATTATTTAATTATATATATAAACAAAGTTTACATATTCTATCATTTGAACCACACACAGTTAGCAGGCTTACATTCATTGCGTATGTATAAATTAAATAAAAACGTAAATCAGCAGTATTCTTAGACATTTGTCATTAAAATAAGGTCATAGTTCACTGCCAAACTTCTTGCTGCTGTGCACCTGATGCAGAGCAAAGAAAGCCATTTCCGAGGAGCACCTGGTTTACATGAATGTTTCAGAGCAAGGGCTTTATAGTAATAATAATAATAATAATAATAATAATAATAATTATTATTATTATTATTATTATTATTATTATTATTATTATTATCAGTTACTAGTGTTTTTATTGTTTGGTGTGTTTTTTTTTCTTTTTAATAGTTGTTACCAGAACCAGAATAAGAACACTTTAGCCCTGCTATAAAAACAAAGGGTACCATTTGTTTTCATTTATTTCTTCCTATTTTAATTATATATTGTAATTATTTATTTGATAATTAATACTATTTTATTGCAACGCCAAAGTAGGCCTGTCTTATTATTTTTTTATTATTAAATTTGCTGTTATTGTAGGCTAGATGGCAGGCTTTAAATATTTTAAATAACATTTACTCATAACCTTACTAATTCGAGAGCCGAACCTAAAAAAGTTTAAGTGCAATAAGCCTGTACAATAAAGGGAGCCGCAATGCATATTTCTAGCGCATTCTTTCACTCAACAATTATTGCTGGAATAATGAAATAAATTTCAAATTAACTAATTAAACACATTATAGTTGATAAAAAAATTGTGTCTAGTAGTTCCGACAAACAGATAAGCTCGCTACATGTGCGTTGCGCTAATAATTTGACATTTGCTCTTCTTGAGAAAGTGCTACAGCGGGCCCTGCTATTTCACATATAAGCTTAGTGATACGTATTTTAAATTAGTATTGCACATTATTCATTCATTTTCTTGTCGGCTTAGTCCCTTTATTAATCTGGGGTCGCCACAGCGGAATGAACCGCCAACTTATTTAGCAAGTTTTTATGCAGCGGATGCCCTTCCAGCCACAACCCATCTCTGGGAAACATCCACATACACACACACTTATACAGTAAGGACAATTTAGCCTACCCAATTCACCTGTACCGCATGTCTACTGTGGGGAAAACCGGAGCACCCGGAGGAAACCCACGCGAACACACTACACTACTGAATTAGACACACAATCTCAAAAAAAAAACTTGATGCTTATTTACATTATCTAAAGTCATTTCTTACGAGGTAGGATCTGTTGTTGTATTATATATTTTCGTTTTAATATGCAAATAATTTTCTTTAATTTGTAATAGGCCTATTGTCCCTCATTGCATAAAATAACCAGCCTTTGTATTCAATATGTTTGTAAATTGTCCATCCAGTTTGACGCAAGCTAAACAACATTTTGGCCTGTTTTGCTTATTAAATGAGTGATTTTCACGGAGAAACAAATCATCCATCCACACAGTTTTGTATAGGACCTGTGTGAACAAAAATATACACTTCATCATAGCCTATAGAAAAATGTATCTGTTTAGAACCAATTTTGTGTTGTATAATTAAAAATATTAAAATACAATAAAAAAAAAGGAATAACATTTGAAGTGCAATGCTTCAAAGATCCAATATGCTGCATGCAGAGCCAAAACAAAAACTGGTTTGTTTGTTTAATAAAATAATAATATGAAATTAAAGTGAAATAGTTCCATAACCTGTATTATAACTGTAGTCACCCTAGATGACAAATCATCCGTTGCGCCGGTCAGTTTCACCTTTAATCAAGAATGTGCCAGAACCAAATGAGAATATTTACAGATTACCTCGGAATGAGACCATCGGTCTGTGAAGGATGCAGAACACAGAAACTCGTTGAGAATGGAGATGCATGTTAGATGTTTTATATCCTTTTAGATATTGTAAATAAACAACAAGTTTTTATAGAGATTGTGTCATGTCTTTTCTTTGACGCACGCGGTGAACAGCCCCGAAAAGGCGCCTTTATTTAGCCTGTAGCCTAAATAATAGTTTAGATTTTATAACATATAATGTTCCATTACTTTAAATGTATAATGTTTTTTAATATTTATGGATTATATAAAATATATAGTTTATATAAATGCGCTCTGATCATTCAAGGATCATAATGCGTTGCATATTCTTCTTATTCTTCATTGATCCGTAAATTGTGTATTTCATGAACTGATCGTTTATAAGGACTAAGCTATTAATAACTGTAATTCCTCAAATGGAAAAGTATTGATTAAAGAAAAAGAGAACTTAATTATTTCTGCGCGCATCACGCGCTTTACCGAATTATCTTTTTTATTTTTTATGCACTATATGCATCTGGCAGTATGCATCTAGTCTGAACCAGGGGTTTTCAAACTATTCATTGCACACCGATCCCATTGCATTTTATTTAGGATAAACCACTTATTTAAAATTAATTAATTAAAAGGTGCGTACTCTCCAATACACCACTGAATTATAGTGTCATAATATTTAATAATTATAATTAAGATAGACACCTGACCTCCATTTAAAAAACAATTAATTTGCCATACTCTGTTAGTTTGAAGTTTAAAGTTTAAATCATTTATGTTAAACTTAGATTATTTAAAAACTTAAAAAGACTTAAATTTAGTCATTTAAGACATTTTAGGTCATAAGTTTACATACATTGACCGTTGCATTTAGTAGGCCTATTCTGGTCTAAATAAGCTTTTTGCATCTTAGGTGTTTACACACACAAATTAAGCAGTTTATACGTACATTTAATGTTACTTTGAAATTACTTTTGATGCAATAAATAATTCTAAATAGTTGAAAGTGTTAACATATTCTTGAAATGTAGTTATTTTATAACTATGAAATTTATTACTAAACAAAGTGAATCATTATGAATTTGCCAAGAAATAATCCACTTTACCACTGTAAAGCAATGCCCCACACTCACTAGAACGGTAGAACCTGGACTGTATGATATGTTCTGTATGTAAAATAGAGAAAATAAGCAAGATGCGCAGTCTCATGCAGCCTTAGTGAAATATAGCGCGTCACAGCAATGAACTAAAAATAAAACCACCCTTGAAATGCTGGCGATCTTAATTTTTTCAGCCTACACTGACTGAGAATAATGTTGCACTATTTTATTAACAAATAATTAGAATGTTTTTTTTTTCCTTCAACACATTCATCATTACTTTTGCCTGTGCAAGTTTTTTTTGCGCGCGCTTGAGCGCGAAGGCATCTATTTTCAGGTGCAAGATGCCACTTTGGGTGGCACCAGCACACTCTGCCACACCTGTGGCTATGTCCCTGCTACAATAATAATAACAACAACAACGACAAACTAATAACAAAAAATAATAATAATAAGACAGGCCTACTTTGACGTTACAATAAAAAAGTATTACTTATCAAATAAATATTTACAATAGGCTAAAGGCATATATTAAATTAAAATAGGAGAAAATCCAATAGAAACAAAAGGTACCATTTATTATAGCCCCATGCAGGGTCCAATGTGTTCTTACAACCATTGAATAACTAAGTAAATAATAATAATAACAATACTAATAATAATAGGCCTAATAATAATAATAATAATAATAATAATAATAATAATAATAAATTATTATTTTTTACAGAGTAGGCTATTATTTAGGCCTACAATAGCTCTGAAACAATCATGTAAACCAGGTGCAGCTCGGAAATGGCTATCTTTGCTCAGCATCAGGTGCACAGCAGCAAGAAGTTTGGCAGTGAACTATGACCTTATTTTAATGACAAATGTCTAAGAATACTGCTGATTTACGTTTTTATTTAATTTATACATACGCAATGAATGTAAGCCTGCTAACTGTGTGTGGTTCAAATGATAGAATATGTAAACTTTGTTTATATATATAATTAAATAATAATAATTAAAAGCCTGCGTGTAAGGCTTTTATTTTGAGGGTGACGTCACGAGCGCAGATTTGGTTGACCAATTAGAGGAAAGTGGGCGTTTCAGCACCGCCTACATGTGTAAAATGAATTTTAAAGTCGTTTATCCGTTTTCCTACCCTAAACCAAAAAACGAAAATCCAGCCAAAATCTCGTTTTTTCGTTTTCTCGTGAGCAAAAGAAAAACGGAAAAACGGCCGTTTTCTCCATTTCCTTTATTCCGTTTGAAAATGGAAAACAAATGAACAAAACGTACACGGACCGTACACGGACCATTTTTTGACTCATTATTTCGTTTTGGTTTTGTGTTTGTTTTAATATTTCGTTTTAAGTTAATAAGCAGAATAACAGATGAGTTTCCGTTTTTTCTGCCTACAGAATAAACAGAAAAACGAAATATTCATCGTTTTTCTTATGTTTCGTTTTCTGTAATAAAAGGAATAATCAAATGAACGGATGATACACGGACCATGAACTAATAATCCTCTGAATAGAGCAATGATTTCAAGTCAACTTGAAACTGAAATATAAATCAGAGTTTTGAGAATATCTGTTTTGCCTTTTTTCTCCTCAAAATTTTGCGTTTTTAACATTTTATTTGAAAAGAAAGCCAGTTTTCTCACAACTTTGTCTTCACTTCTCAAAATTTTACAACTGCTTTCTTGCAATTGTGAGATCAAACAACACACTTGATGTAAAGATGTAACACACTTTTTATAAAATATGATTACATTTATGACATATAAACTCATAATCCTCAGAAAAGAGCAATAATTTCAAGTCAACTTGAAACTTAAATATAGATATAAGTCAGACATTTGAGTGTATCTCTCAGTTTTGCCATTTTTCCCTTCAAATGCAGAGTCTTTGACTTTTTTTTTAAAGCAAATTTTCTGACGTTATTTCTCACATTTTCAGTTTTTTTGCAACTGCATGATCATAAACGAGTGAAATTAAACACCTTATGTACTACACTACTGTTTCATGCAGTTTTGACAGCGCTTGTGCAGTAGGCCTAACTAGGGATCATGTATTCCCACAGACGTTTGTCACGGTGAGGTCATCTGTTTTTACATTGGGTATAGCTTACTTCAGCATTAATGAAACATAAAGAAGAAATTATCCTCACTTACCACAGTCTGGCATCTGTTCCAGGGGATTTTACAGAGGGAAATGTAAAAGAGTCTGTCAAAACAGGAAAATTTGGCATCTGTCCTAAAAAGTGAGGATGTTAACTTAACAGTTTGATATGTAGAGTGCATCCTAGATAGTCTGAATGAAATCAAAATTCCCATATACTTTACTTCAGTATTTTTTTCAGTATTGAGGGAAGCAAATCTTCAGATTTTACCAATGCAAACTTTGTGTGTGTGTGTGTGTGTGTGTGTGTGTGTGTGTGTGTGTGTGTGTGTGTGTGTGTGTGTGTGTGTGTGTGTGTGTGTGTGTGTGTGTGTGTGTGTGTGTGTGTGTGTGTGTGTGTGTGTGTGTGTGTGGATTAACTCACACAGATTGATTGTTCACCTCAAGAATAGCAATGATAACTAACAATGTGAGTAGTGTTAGTTTTTGTTTCTTGATGACTCTTACATTATTATGCTGTCGCAGATGTAGTGATACAGTTACTTTTGAAATGACAGCCTTATTATTTTCTCTAATGTGTTATTGTAACATGACCCAAACTAAATGCAGTAAACAATCTCATTACATAATGAAGCTTTAAATAATCTGACTCAAAGTAAACTGAGCTTCCTCTGAGTTAAAATGGCTTTCACCAGATCTTGCTGGCCCTGATTATGCAGACGTGTGCCAACATACATGCTATTTAGGTTGGCTTGATGTGGTTCTCTTTCTCGAGTGCAGACCTTGTTTTGTTTGGGTTCATTTGGTTGTCAACGTGTGTGGCAAATGGGCTGCCATTCGGGTTAGCTGAAACTACGCACAGCTACTGCTGGAAGCCAGTCATTTCGGAGTTTGGGTTTTATGCTTAGGCTGTCATTGAACTTTCCTAGCGCTCAACCATTTAATTTTACGTTTAGAAGCTGTGGAGCTTAGCGTCATCATTGTTTACATATTTCTTGAATGATAATTTTGGGACAGCATTCCTGGAAGTGCTTATAAAAGTGGATTTACTGCAGGTGTGGAGTTTAAAGTGTTCTCGTTTACAGAGATGTTTTCTTATTAAAGGGATAGTTCACACAAATGTTTTATTTAGGAATCATTTGCTTTGTACTTGTACCGAATCTGTTTTATTCTGTTGATCACAAAGGAAGATAGTATGAACAATTTAGAAACCGGGTAGCCAATGACTTGCATAGTTTTTTTTTTTTGTTTTTGTTTTTGTTTTTTCAGGTTACCAACATACTTCAAATTATCTTCTTTTGCATTCAACATAAAAATACTTAAAAGTTTGTAAATACATGAGGGTGAGTAAATAGCTAGTAAATTTTACTTTCTGGGTGAAATATCTCATTTGAGACATTATTGCATTTTTTCAGGACTACAAACTAGAACCTGTGATATTTATTGTTTATGATAATATTAAAATTGTAATTTTCACAATGTGCAGGATGACATTTTAGAGTCACTCACATTACAAAATAAAAATAGATATACACTCATCTTTTGAGTCCAAATGTTGTAGTTAAAATTGTTCATTGAAGTTCAATGACACTTAACTTAGCATCGGAACAGCATACCTAGGAACAAATAATAGAGATTCAGAAGAAAATATAATTTTATTGACAAAATATTGAGAAATCATTTTTGTTAGAGTGCATGCAGAAAGTATTCATAGCGCTTCACTTTATACCACATTTTTTTACAAAATTACTTTTTTACAGCGTTATTCCAAAATATATTCATTTGATTTATTTCCCTAAAGTTCTACACACAATACCCCATAATGACTATGTGAAAAAATATTTTTTTGAAATTGTTGCAAATTTAATAAAAATAAAATTCCTGAAAAATCACTTTTGCCTTGAATCTCTAAATTGAGCTCAGGTATAATCGGTTTCCACTGGTCATTCTTAAGATGTTTCAGGAGCTTAATTGGAGTTCACCTATGGCAAATTGAAATGATTGGACATGATTTGAAAGAAATCACACCTGTCTATATAAGGTCCCAGGGTTGACAGTGCATATCAAAGCACAAACCAAGCATGAAGACAAAGGAATTGTCTGTAGACCTCCGAGACAGGATTGTCTTGAGGCAGAAGGCTGGGGAAGGTTACAGAAACATTTCTGCTGCTCTGAAAGTTCCGATGAGCAGAGTGACCTCCATCACCCCTAAGTAGAAGATGTTTGTAACCAACAGGAATCTTTTTAGAGCTGGCTGGCCATCTAAGCTGAGTGATCGGGGGAGAAAAGCCTTAGTCAGGGAGGTGATCAATACTCTGATCAGACTCTGTCTGAGCTCCAGCGTTCTACTGTGGAGAAAGGAGATTGTTACAAAAGAACAACCATCTGTGCAGCAATCCACCAATCAGGCCTGTATGGTAGAGTGGTCAGACAGAAGCCACTCCTTGCCTGGAATTTGCCAAAAGGCATCTGAAGGACTCTCAGACCAAAAGAAACTAAATTCTCTAGTCTGATGAGACTTAAATTGAACTGTTTGGAGTGGATGCCAGGTGTTACATTTGGAGAAAACCAGGCACCGCTCATTACCAGGCTAATACCATCCCTATGAAGCATGGTGGTGACAGCATTATGCTCTGGGGATGTTTTTCAGCGGCAGGAACTGGAAGAGTAGTCAGGATAGAGGAAAAGATGAATGCAGCAATGTACAGAGACATCCTGAATGAAAACTTGCTTCAGAGTGCTCTTGACCTCAGATTGAGGCGACAGGTTATCTTCTAGCAGGACAATGTCCCAAAGCACACTGCCAAAATATTAATGGAGTGGCTTCACAACAACTCGGTGAATGTCCTTAAGTGGCCCAGCCAGAGCCCAGACCCAAATCCTATTGAAGGATTTGGCTGTACACCATCACTTCCCATCCAACCTCATAGAGCTTGAGAGGTACAGCAAAGAGGAATGGGCAAAAATTCCCAAATACAGGTGTGCCAAGGTTTTTACAGGTTTTTATTTTAAATAAAATTGCAACAATTAAAAAAAAATCAATTTTTTTACAATTTCATTGTAGGGTATTGTTTGTAGGATTTTAAGGAAATAAATGAATTTAATCCATTTTTGAAATAAGTCTCTGTACCCTGTCGTTCTAAAAAAAATGTTTAATAGCACAGTGGAACAATATTATTGTCCAATAATATTAGTATCTTTTTCACAATAAATTATAACGAACTATAAAAACAACCCTAATCTAACTGACTTGAAACTTGAGCATTTAAGAAAAATTGCTAATATAGTTAGAATCTTTATTGTTGACTAGATTATAAGTAGTGTGATCACAGATTTATGAGTTTAAATATTACCAAATGTTGCAATGGTCAATAGTAAGTTACCAGCAGAGACACGTTAACATTTTTTTAACAAACATTCACTTTTATATCTCCAGGCTGCACTAATCTATGTGAAGTCTGTGTGGTGAACTTTACCAGAAAGCCTTTCTATGGCCCCTCCATTGATGCTCTTAAGCCAAATAATTCATTCCAGATCACAATGGAGCTGACACATTTGAGGAGCGCTCCATTCAGGCCGACCTAAACAGATTGAAAGTTCCCATCTATCTTCAAACAGTTTCCCCGCTCTGCAGAATAATGCACGAACACTCCCTGTCTTCATCCTAGCAACAGCTCCAGCCCTTACTGCTTTTAGACAACTCCACATTAGACTACTTCACTAATGTTTAAAAGCAAGTTCCTGTTTGTTTTTACGCTAAACTACTCTACCAAATATTTGGGATGCTGCTGAAGAGGCTCTGCTCCTATTTGTAGGCTTTATTAGTTTGAGTGTAAATAATTCCTTATAGGATGTGCTTCTTTAATATTCAGGCATATCCGAAAACAGACCTCACATGCTGATGTCCTGTTTGTTTATTCTTTACACTGCAAGCAATGTGGTAGAATGTTACAAAGTTATTTAGGTCCACAGGAAATCTGAATTTACTGTGTTTGTTTTGCTCGCACTCATGATTAGTCTTAAGGTTAAAATTCAATCTATGCAAAAGCAATGAAAACAAACTATTTTGGTAATCTTTAATCAAACACTAACAATTTGCTTCCACTTCTGGCGGCACGGTGGCTCAGTGGTTAGCACTGTCGCCTTACAGCAAGAATGTCGCAGGTTTAAGTCCGGCTGGGCCACTTGCCATTTCTGTGTGGAGTTTGCATGTTCCCCCCGTATTTACATAGGTTTCCTCTGAGTGCTCCAGATTCCCCGACAGTCCAAACACAAGCGCTATAGGTGAATTGAATAAACTAAATTGGTTGTAGTGTGTGTGTGTGTGTGTGTGTGTGTGTGTGTGTGTGTGTGAATGAGTGTGAATGGGTGTTTCCTAGTATTAGGTTGCAGCTGGAAGGGCATCTGCTGTGTAAAACATATGCTGGATAAGTTGGCGATTCATTCTGCTGTGGCGACCCCTGATGAATAAAAGGAGTAAACTGAAGGAAAATGAATGAATAAATGCTTCCACTCTGGAATGCAGTTTCTTTCTGATGATGTCAGTTTGACCGATTGGGTGAAATATGCTTAGCCACGCCCCTAAAACCATTAATTTGCTGCCAGTGAAAGATATAACGTGGAGTGCAAAAATAAATTTCGCCCCCTACTAAATATTCAATTTTGGCTGGAAATACAACATCATACTGAAATAAAGCTCAGCATAAACGTCCAGTTCACTCTGCCTTTAAAGTCATTGACTTTTAATTCAAGATACAGTACATTTTAAAGCACTGCAGTGTGTTCAGATAACATTTTGATGCTAATAATTTAAATAATAATCCTTCTATCTTTAAAAAAATAAATAAAAAGGTGGCATATTTTAGATAAACATACAATATAGAATATTAACCTATTCCTTTTAATTGTATACGCTTTTTAAATTAAAGGTTCCAAAACAGGGCATTTGGGCGGTGATGCCATAGCACCATTGTGGGTTCCTCAAAGAACATGTCAGTCATTGTATCTTAAAAGGAACTTTATTTCTTAGTGTGAAGAACATTTCAATTATCTAAAAAAAAACTTTTTCACTTTAAGAAGCTTTTGTGCACTCAAAAAGTTTCCATGGATGTTAATGGTTCTTCATGGTACCATTGATGCAAATAGAGAACCTTTATTGCAATATAACCAGAAAAATATGCAATACAACTCCTATCAACCTATTAACAATAATCATTAATAAACATTTATTATGAACCAAAACAGCATATTGACTTCTTTAAGAAAATCCATCACTGGAACCAAAATTTGTATCATAACTTACAAAACTAAACACAAATTAGCAACACAAGCTTATTGTGGATATGTACCAGCCCAGTGACAGATTTTCTACCTTTTTTCCTGTGAGTGTAAACAAACAGGCTGAAAACATGGTGAAATCATTCAACGACTTTTTCCATATTGCTTTTGAAAGGGGAAAGGGGTTGCTTTTTTAGGCAAGGGGGTTGGTGGGTCAGTCAGTCAGTCGACAGCAAGCTGGCCTGATTGGCTGAAGTATATAGCACGCCCTCAAGTGGATTCATGTGAGAAGAGAACCAGCAAGAGAAAGTACCTCCGGTTACATATTTCGCTGTCCCCAGAATGTAGACCTGGGTGCATATCCGCAATAAGCCAGGGTTGCAGCTAAATCAATAAATGGCTAATTAATAGGGCCGGTGTCCCTAGCTCCAGACTCTGTTGCTCTCAGCAGTCGCACTTTTTTTCATTTATTTATTTATTTGACTACAGCCTCACTCTTTTTATTCATTATTTTGCCGCAGCTCCGCTCTTTTTATTTATTATGATGATGTAACTCAGATGATTCACTTCATTAATATAAGCCGTTGTAGTCCAGTGGTCAGCACGATGCATTATGACGCTGCCGACCTGGGTTCGAACCTCATTGAGTAATTTAATGAATGGGTAATTTATTTATTTATTTTGTTCATTTTTATTGGTAAGACATATAATAATGTTAGAATTGTTGAACATTGTTAAAAAAGATGTGATAGTGCCATTAGAAACTGATTTGGAAATGACCTTATTTTAATATAGTCAGTCGTCAACTGAGGTGGGCCGGTCTGAGGCTTTAAACTCCAGGGCTGAAAAGGAGTCCCACTCCGGCCTTGGTTGTATCATATAAAAATAGCAAATGCCTCCATCTTATTGACGTACACAAAAATATTTTAATGTCATCTCTCTAATCTTTTCATCTGATATAAAACAAATGTTGTTTTAAATGAAGCAGATTGACAGCTTTCTGTTGGTATCAGTATCAGAAAGTACTCTAACGAAGCAGCATTCATTATCACTTTATCATAGATTTGAAGTGAAAAAAGTATTTTATTTTAAAAAAAGTTACCTGTGCTTTAAATAAAAAAATATATATATCTGAAAGTGAAAGCAATCATAGCACTCAATGCTTGTGTTTCAGCTGCTCTTTTATGGGGGGTTGAAATGTAAACGTGTATTGTATCTTTGCCACGTGCGGACCGCTCTGACTGGTATGTGGGAGATCAGAGCGAGGTTTCCCTTTGAGGCCTGAAAGTCCCATGGGCAAGTGCTGAAAAACCTCTAGAGCTCGTCCAATGGGCACACAGCTCTCGGAAAACAAAAACGCTGGAGGACAGCTTTTGATGCAGCTGCCAGTGGGTGAAGAGGACACCGGTCAGGCTCCACGGGTCACAGACTGACCCATTCACACTGAGAGCAATGCCTTTTATCTGGAGGAAGAGGAGTGTCTGCTGCCTATTTTTCCCTTTTTTTGTTTAGACTTTAATGCAAGTCTTGTAATAGTCACACATTTTAACAGCTCACTTGAAGAAAGCAATGTTAGGTTCGAGTTTTATTTACAACAAATAAAAAAAGGTTTTGTCAAAAAAAATGTAAATAAAAAAACATTTGTTTGAAAGTAATGTAATCAGAATTTTCTTTAAACAAATATTAAGATTTTACATTTTATTAAATAACCAGTAAATCCAGTACATCCTGGAAAAAATACATTAACTTAAATGAAAATTAAAACAGAAAATATCAAAATAAAGTATTTTCAAACTATTAAAAACAACAAAAATGTATGCTAAAAATTAATACTCGTTGATTTTATAATAACACTGTCAAGTGACAGAGAGGACTGGAGTGATGCCTGTTGGAAATTTAGTATTTTTATCACAAGAAAAAATCTTAAAGGGTGGTCCATTATGGCACGACACAAAGAGAGAAGTGCTTGCAGCTTCAGTTTAATTATGTTCCAGAGAATTATAAAAAGAGATCTAGCTAGAATTTGACAAAGGAGAGCTTTCAGAATCTGTCACAGATCAGTGTTGGATTTGGCTAAAAACAGGAGCAGCTCCAACCATAATAGATAAAACTGTGCCTTGTGAGCCACAACCTGTAAGATTTTTATTTGTTAAAATTGATCTATTACATGCATAGTGTCTAGCGTTAAAGGTTTGCAAACAAGGATGTAAACAATGAGAAATGCTGTTTAGCACCATTAACAATTTAGCTACAAATTTATATTTATTCATCAAACTGCTGTAAACACCCACAATCTTCAGCAGCGCTGCAGTGCGACTGCTTTCCATGCGTTCTAGATCTCAAATAACGAACTCGCAAAAGATATGTGAACGTTTAATATTACTTACACAATCTTATGATCTGAATATATATGAAAGACACTTGGCAGATTTTATTTTAGAGAGCAGTTAGCTGAGTAGCAGTAAAGTAAGATAGATTTCTTTCTTTTTTTCTTTTTTTCTTTTTTTACAAGTGGAGCATAAGCACACATTGCTTTGCAACTTATAAACACAAGCCTTAAAAATACAATCTGGACCACCCCTTTAAAATTGTACACATATTTTATGATAGCCTATCACTTTTTTTTTTTTTTAATCAAATGAATTCAGCCTTGGTAAGCATGCAAAATATCTTTAAAATACACAAATGGAGTGTCCTGCCTATTTTTAATTTCTCCTTTTTGTATTCAGATATCAATGCAGGTCTTGAAATAATTAGGCAGTTTAGTAACTCAACTCAGTTCTTCCACCTGCCGCTTTGACCTCTCCATCTGGCACAACAATGTTCAATAATATTAGGCTCATTGTGCACATGAATGGATTGACTATTTAACTAATGATCTGTTTCCACAGAGTCGTAATGATCTTGGAAATGTTGTATTTTTAAAATGCTATCTGACATCTGATTTTTTTTCTGTAAGAGGTGTGGTGTAACAGATCTGGTCCGATCAAAGCATTCTAAGTTGCACAATTTCCTCCAAATTCCACATACGGAAATGTAATGTGGTGTTATGATAATTACTTCATTGATGTCTAGAAAGAATTTAAACAAATATGCTTTGAATGTTTGGCCATTGTATGCATTCCAGATTCTACATGTCCACAGTTCCTTTTTATCAAACTCAATCAGACGTTTGCACTCGTTGTTTTATTCTGTTTTTGAAGTCTTTGTGTTCATAAACTGCATTTATTTAATCAAAATTACAACACAAAGAGTAGTGTTGTGAAATTATATATATATATATATATATATATATATATATATATATATATATATATATATATATATATATATATATATATATATATATATATATATATATATATACAGTTGAAGTCAGAATTATAAGCCCCCCTGAATTTTTTTTTACCTCAATTTCTGTTTAACGGAGAGAAGAATTGTTCAACTCATTTCTAAACATAATAGTTTTAATAATTCATTTCTTGTAACAGATATGTTTTATCTTTGCCATGATGACAGTAAATAATATTTTACCAGACATTTTTCAAGACACTTCTATACAGCTTAAAGTGAGATTTAAAGGCTTAACTAAGTTAATTAGCTTAACTAGGCAGAGTAGAGTAATTGGGCAAGTTATTGTATAATGATGTTTTGTTCTGTAGATTGTCGAAAAACTATAGCATAAAGGGGCTAATAAGTTTGACGGCGCCAGTGGTGTAGTGTTTAGTGCATCGACACATGCACTCTGGGGCTTACGGCGACCCGAGTTTAATTCCACCTCGCGGTCCTATGCCGATCCCTCCCCTCCCTCTGCACCATGCTTTCCTGTCAGTTCTCTTTACTTATCTTGTCCATTAAACATAAAAAAATAAATAAATAAATAAAATAATTAATAATAAAAAACGTTCGAGGTTACAGAGGTAACCCTTCGTTCCCCGAGGAGGGGAACGGAAGTGCCATGAATGGGAGGATTCGGATCAGAAGCCGCTTATCTGGAGAGTATTGAACGGGCCAATGAATGAAATTAATTGGCAGCGTAAGCTTGCGCAGGTGTGCGACATCTGCAATTATCTCAGCATATAAGCACACCTGAAGCCAGCAGACGCCATCCTTTTAAGCTGAAGAGACTTTCAAACAGCTAAGGGACAGTCATTATGGCGACGGAATATGGCACTTCCGTTCCCCTCCTCGGGGAACGAAGGGTTACCTCTGTAACCTCGAACGTTCCCCTTCGGTTGGGGAACTTCAGTGCCATGAATGGGAGAATATGGAAAGCGCCATAATGACTGCACCTTACCAACACCCCCGATGAGGAGATAGTCAAGCAAGCGTGACGCACCCACATCATGGGGGGCGCGGTCCTCCAACGTGTCCCTGGCCCTAATTTATCCTACTTCAACAGAAGTTTTACGGATTTAGATATATTTTTTGGGAAGTCGTGAGCATCTAGATAATTCTAGGAAATACGACAGTACGTTGGGAAGCGTGCAATCCCGATAGGGAGGACGCTGCGGAGGCCATCCGTTACCCAAGGGGGGGATAGATGGCAGAATTTACCTATGGACTAGCCCTAAAAAGGGGGAGTACGCATAGCAAAGAGTGGTTAGCGGAGAGGGAAGACACGGGTCCGCCCAGGGGGGGGACTTAACCGTGGCGGAATAAGCATATGGGATCGCCTAGTGGGGATCACGCATAGCAGGCACCTATACCCAAAACGCGGGCTGACCAGCGGGCAGACCTACAACGTAGTGGGCCAGCAAGTGACTCCTCCGCTGAGTCAGTGCTGGGGGCCACGGAGGAATCTGCAGGGCTCACCTGACGGGGAACTTTACTGACAGATAAAAAAGGCACACGTACCTCCGTGTTAGGGAGAATGGCGCAGCAAGCGTGTTTCAACACCCTACCGAGTTGTCTCCTCAATCACCAAAGGGTTACCTAATACCCTTGAGGAAACCGGCTCCACTCGCAGATTGTAAAACCTTGCAAATGTGTTGGGTGTCGCCCAGCCCGCAGCTCTACAGATGTCTGTTAGAGAGGCGCCGCGTGCACGCGCCCAAGAGGATGCAACGCTCCGAGTGGAGTGTGCACGTACTCCCGGGGGACACGGCTGACCTCGACTCGAATAAGCGAGTGAAATGGCATCCACAATCCAGTGGGATAATCTTTGTTTCGATACGGCACTTCCCTGCTGCCGACCGCCATAACAGACAAAGAGCTGCTCAGATGATCTAAAATTCTGAGTACGGTCCACATAAATGCGCAGAGCGCGAACTGGACAAAGTAAAGAAAGGGCTGGGTCTGCCTCCTCCGGGGGCAGCGCTTGCAGGTTCACTACCTGATCTCTAAAGGGGGTGGTAGGAACCTTGGGCACATAACCGGGGCGGGGTCTCAGGATAACGTGAGAGTAATCCGGCCCGAATTCCAGGCACGAGTCACTGACCGAAAATGCCTCCAGGTCCCCGACCCTCTTGATGGAGGCCAACGCAACCAGCAGAGCTGTCTTCAGGGACAGAAATCTTAGAGATACTGATTCGAGTGGCTCAAAGGGATCGGATCGCAGACTCGTGAGAACGAGGGCGAGATCCCAAGAGGGCATGAGAGGGGGGCGAGATGGATTAATTCGCCTAGCACCCCTAAGGAACTGGATGACCAGGTTATGCTTTCCCACGGTGCCGCCAGCTACCGCGCTATGATAAGCGGAGATGGCGGCCACGTAAACCTTGAGAGTGGAGGGCGACAGCCTGCTGTCCAACTTCTCTTGAAGGAAAGAGAGCACAACACTAATCTGGCAATTTCGGGGGTCTTCTCTGCGAGAGACGCACCATTCAGTGAATAGACTCCACTTCAGGGCGTAGGCGCGCCTCGTGGAGGGGGCTCTAGCCTGAGTGATGGTATTAACCACCGCAGTCGGTAGGTTACCTAAGTCTTCCTCGCGTCTAGGGACCACACGTGGAGGTTCCAAAGATCGGGGCGAGGGTGCCAGATGGTGCCCTGTCCCTGAGAGAGTAGGTCCTCTCTCAAAGGGATCCGCCAGGGGAGGGCCGTCGCGAGGAGTGAGAGCTCTGATATCCAGGTCCGGTTGGGCCAAAGGGGCGCAACTAGCAGAACCTGTTCCTCGTCCTCCCTGACCTTGCACAGAAACTGCGCGAGCAGGCTCACTGGGGGAAACGCATACTTGCGCATGCCCCGAGGCCAGCTGTGGGCCAGTGCATCCGTGCCGAGAGAGCCCTCGGTCAGGGAAAAAAACAACTGGCAGTGAGCGTTCTCGGGGGAAGCAATCAGATCGATCTGGGCCTCCCCGAATCGCGCCCATATCAGCTGAACAGACTCGGGGTGGAGTCTCCATTCTCCAGGGCGTAACAGCTGTCGTGAGAGCGCATCGGCTGCACGATTGAGCGTGCCTGGGACGTGAATGGCGCGCAGCGATTTCAGCCGCGGGTGACTCCAGAGGAGCAGACGGCGGGCGAGCTGAGACATGCGGCGAGAGCGCATACCCCCCATGCGGTTGATATACGCCGCCGCCGCCGTACTGTCCGTCCTGACCAGCACGTGTTGCCGCTCCAGCACCGGTAAAAAGCGGTGGAGAGCGAGGAACACTGCCAACAGCTCTAGGCGATTGATATGCCAATGCAGCTGGGCACCCTTCCAGAGGCCCGCAGCCGCATGCCCGCGACACACGGCCCCCCAACCCGTGTTGGAAGCGTCTGTTGAAACAACAACATGGCTGGACGCCTGTCCTAGAGGCACACCGGCCTGTAGGAACGAGGGGTCGTTCCAAGGGCTGAGGGCGCGGCGACACAGCGCAGTAACCGAGACCCGGTGTGTGCCCGCGTGCCATGCGCGTCTGGGGACCCGATCGTGAAGCCAGTGCTGAAGTGGTCTCATATGGAGCAACCCGAGCGGCGTGACGGCGGCTGCGGATGCCATATGCCCCAGGAGCCTCTGAAAGAACTTCAGTGGGACCACTAGTTTGCTGTCGAGCTCCCTCAGACAGTTCAGCAACAGGCGAGCGCGTTCCTCGGAGAGGTGCGCTACCATGGTGATCGAGTCCAGCTCCATCCCGAGAAAAGAAATCCTCTGCACGGGGGCGAGTTTGCTCTTTTCTCGGTTGACCTGAAGCCCCAGTAGGCGGAGATGCCGAAGCACCTCGTCCCTGTGCATAATCAATTGCTCCCGCGAGTGGGCTAAAATCAGCCAGTCGTCGAGATAACCGAGTATGCGAATGCCCGCGAGCCGAAGGGGCGCTAGGGCACCCTCCGCGAGTTTGGTGAAGACCCGCGGAGACAGAGAGAGCCCGAAGGGGAGGACCTTGTACTGCCACGCTCGACCCTCGAACGCAAACCGCAGAAATTGGCGGTGGCGTGGAAGAATGGAGACATGGAAATACGCGTCCTTCAGGTCTATGGCTGCAAACCAATCCCGAGGATGAACGCATTGGAGAATGCGCCTCTGCGTGAGCATTCTGAATGGCAGCTTGTGCAGACAGCGGTTCAAAACGCGCAGATCTAGGATTGGCCGTGACCCACCGCTCTTTTTGGGTACGATGAAGTATGGGCTGTAAAACCCACTCTCCATCTCGGCTGGAGGAACCGGCTCGATTGCACCCTTCGCCAGGAGGGCAGCAATCTCCTCTCGCAAGACAGGGGCGGACAGGGGGTTGACCCTGGAGAAATACACGCCCGTAAACTTGGGGGGCCGTTTCGCGAACTGAATCGCGTAACCGAGTCTGATTGTGCGTATGAGCCACCGCGAGGGGCTGGCCCGCGCTAACCAGGCAGGCAGAGCCCTCGCTAATGGAGCCATCGCTACAATCGCTGACGTACCAGCGGTGGGGCAGCGCGGAGTGGGTGTGCTGATCCGGGAAGCACGAGGGTCCCACGGAAAAGCTGGAGGAGAGCGATTCGCTCTGGCTCCGCACCCTGACTCCGGAGAGGGGGCTGGAGGGCTGAGGGAAGGGAGACCGTCCCCCCAGCGCTCGTGAGCCACTGGCGAAGCACGTAGAGTCTGCGAGCCGGAAGGCAGCGCGTCCCGGACTGGCAGAACTCGTGCAGTCACATCCGGGGAAGGGAAAAAGTGCTCTTTTACTGATGTTTTGGTGGCACTGAAAAGTACCGTTGTTATCGGGGCCCCGCCCTCCAGCGGGGAAAGAGCAAGTTTCCTCTTCTCCGGATGGCCTGTCTCAGGGACGCTTCGCGGTCCGTTTACCGGACTTAACGGCGCCCTGGGCAGGAGGGGCTGCCTGCTTTTGAGGTGAACGCCGCGCCCGCTTGGCCGGAGGCGCAGGCGGGGGCGGGGCAGCACTCGTTGGCGGGCGCCCTCGGCGAGGAACAGCGGAGGTGGATGGCTTGGCGGGCGGAGCGGGCTTACGGCCACGCCGATAGATGACATTGCCCATCGCATCCGACTGCTCTTTCACCGCTTTGAATTCCTGGGTGAATTCACCGACGGTGTCGCCGAACAGGCCAGCCTGGGATATGGGCGAGTCAAGAAAGCGAACTTTGTCAACGTCGCGCATATCGGCCAGGTTTAGCCAGAGGTGGCGTTCCTGAACCACAAGTGTGGACATCGTCCTCCCCAGCGCACACGCGGCGGACTTAATAGTCCGAAGAGCATAGTCGGTCGCGGTGCGCAGCTCATGTAATAAGCTTGGGTTGGACCCGCCCTCGTGCAGCTCGGCCAGCGCCTGCGCTTGGTAGCGCTGGTAGGTGGCCATCGCGTGCAAAGCAGAAGCAGCCTGGCCCGCAGCCTTATAAGCTCTGGCTCCGAGGGAGGCAGACAACCTACAGGCTTTGGACGGGAGGCGGGGCAAACCCCGCCACGTAGAGGCGCCGCGCGGACAAAGATTGACCGCGATAGCGCGCTCCACTGACGGGATCGCCTCATACCCCCTGGCAGCTCCGCCGTCAAGGGCGGTGAGGGCGGAGGCACTCGCAGCACGGGCAGAGAAAGGTGCCCTCCAGGACTGCGTGAGCCTACTGTGCACTTCCGGGAAGAAGGGGACGAGAGGCTTCGAAGGCTTCGCCTTCTGGTCCTCTACGTAGCACCCATCTAGTCGGTCCGGCCGCGGAGCTGGGGGATAAACCATCTCCAACCCCACGGCCGAAGCAGCCCGGGAAAGCACGGCTAACATGTCCGCTTCAGGATCCGATTTGACAGCGCTCACCTGCCCGGAGGGGGCGAGCGGGTCCGGATCTTCGTCGGACAGTGAAAGCCCACCCTCCGATGCCGCGGAGGACATCTGATCTCCGGTGTCAGCGAGTGTGAGAGCTACCATCTGGTTAGACGGATCACTCTCACCACCCGAAGCTTGGATGGAGCGCCGTGAGGAGCGAGAGGTCCGCGAGCCCGTGGGCGGCGGATTAGCTCCCGCTGAAACCCTCAGATCTGCCCGAGCGCCCGCTGCTTTTTTAGAACAGGAGGCAACTGGGGTGGCTCGCTCTCTTGCGAAAGTTAGCCGCGATCTTAGCTGTGCAACGGTCATGGCATCGCAATGACGACATGAACCGCCCGCGAGCACTGCATTAACATGCTGGACCCCCAAACATGCAATGCAGTGATCGTGTCCATCATCCGGAGACAGGAAACCCCCGCATCCAGAAACGCACAGTCGGAGCGCCATCCTGAAAAGGACGTGCTGCACGACTGTGTTGCTCTTTTAGGAAAGTTGCAACTATACGCACCGCTCTGGAGGACCGGACCCAAAGAACCGCAGGCAAGGGAGTAACCCAGCTCGACCGTCTGCCACCGCGAAGACCCACTCTGGACCGGGAGACACACTCGTTCGCTCTGAAGTGCTGATCAGCAAGAGGAACCCTCATCGACTCACTCAGAAAGGATCTGAAGCGAAAAGGATGGCGTCTGCTGGCTTCAGGTGTGCTTATATGCTGAGATAATTGCAGATGTCGCACACCTGCGCAAGCTTACGCTGCCAATTAATTTCATTCATTGGCCCGTTCAATACTCTCCAGATAAGCGGCTTCTGATCCGAATCCTCCCATTCATGGCACTGAAGTTCCCCAACCGAAGGGGAACTGAATTTAGGAAGTAAAAAAAATTTTTTTTAATTCTAAGGAGGGCTAATATTTCTGGGCTAATATATATATATATATATATATATATATATATATATATATATATATATATATATATATATATATATATATATATATATATGTATATATATGTATAAAACCACACAGAAATGTCAACTGACCCAGTCAAGGCTCGATTTAGTGACCTTCTTGCTGTGAGGCAACCCACTGTGTCGCCCTATAAAAATTTATTTGTAGTTTTTTAATTCTTTTTTGCTATTAATAATGTAATTTTTTTCATTCTTGCTGTAAATTTCTTACTAAATTTCTTAAATTTCATATTAAATAAATATGTCAGAGTTTTTTTAATGAGTAGAATTATCAACAGAACACTTTATTTAAAATAGAAGTATTTCTACTCTTCAGGGTAGGGTTAGACCAGCTGTTCGTATCATAAGTTCTTTTTTAAACTGGAACATAAAGTTGTCACTAGGTGCTTAGTGACTACTAGCTATTTTGTAACTAAATTTGTTCTCAGTTCAGTTGCACCACATGTTCTCAGGCAAACCGTAGTTAGTAGTTGTAAGCTCTCCGCACAGTCATGCATAGTCGCACTAAATGACGTAATATCCAATACAAAGCATTTAATTCAATAAACTGCTATGAATGTGCCCTTCCTATGAAAATGAAATGACAAATTACAGTCAGTCACGACTAACAGATGACGAACACACCTGCATCGCAAGCCATTAATGCACTCGAAATTAACAAAGTCATCAAAACATACTTGATTTTTTTATATATCCTACATATGAAAGAGAAAAGAGCAGGAAGAAAAACTCAGTCCTGAATTTATTCTCGCTTTAATTAAAATGAACACACAACACTCCTTTTTAAAATTAAACTCCTCTTTCACAAACTGAAACATGCGAGATTTGGGAGGAAAACAAGGCCTCAAGTAGAGGGAGATCTTGAGGTCCTCAATGTAAACTAATCTCGCCATCCTATCTTTTCTACTGTTATACATGGGGGAAAGCTGCTGTAAATATATAGTTGGAACGTAGCATTACTTTTAAACTAAGTTTTGGTGGTGCAACACAAAAATATTTAGTAGTGTGCAAGTTGTAACTTAGTGTCCCTTTAAGCCAATACTAGGCTACGTTTTAACTGATGCACTGCTAGTGCAACCGGCCCCAGGTTAATTTAACTCAAAAATATATATTTTTTCTATCAAAAAACTTTTGGTGCCAAACTTTTAAACGGTAGTGTAATGGAAAACAATTAACGTGATATGCAGGCCCTGGAGTGACTTTTGCAGCCACCCGGAATAAGAGAAAGTCCAAGTGCAGATCTCACAGATAATGCGTGAGGTTTCCTGAAGCCCTTTTGGCCCTAATAAAGCAAGAGGAAGAGATTCAGATGGAGGCTGGGTCCCATGGGGGAGGCGGTGGGAACAGACCTGATCTGTTCAGTTCATTTCCATGAAAAACACACCATCCGTGAGCGTCCTGCCCGGAGGCGGTTTCCTCTATCTTTGATTCCAAGATGGACCGAAGCCCTCAGCCTGGACCCCAAGAGAAGCGCAGCGAGGCCGACTTCAGGACAAAAGAGACAGACGGTGCAGGAGGAACAAAAAGAGGGAGGAGGGGGACAAGAGCCGCCATCTGGAGGAAGAGGCAAACACTCGGCTGTTTGTTCAGTGGGGATGAATTTCCACCATCTTACTTTTATTTATCGCTCCGCTCTCAGACGTGCTTTATGTCTCTCTATTCATACCAGGTGAAAAGTGTTGCATTTATCATCAGGTCTGTGCTTTTTTATTGGGTTCTTCTGACGTCACAGAGACTGACATGTTCAATGGAAGGCCATTTGACCACTCAAAAGTAATCAGTTATTATTCAGAGAGCTATTATTTCAGCTGTGTGCCGGCTGAATCGTGTAATATGCGTCCGGGTAATCTGTTGTACCTCAGCACATAATAACAGGTCTTGGACAGATGGAATGAATGTTTTTCTTTGAAAATTCCCCTGAAGAAGGTAAAGAAACGTCAACTAAAAGAGACCTCATAAAAATGTTGTCTTTAGAAGACAGGGTTTTTGGTTAGTATTTTTGAAGCACTTTGAGAGATTGAAAAAAGTTCCAAGACCTTGAGTTTTTTTTCCACAGCTATGAACGTTTCCCTTTCTCCTCCCATTCTCGGCCAGCTGATACTCTTGCTCTGCAGACCTAAGCACTAATAAACTCGCCAAGTTATGAGAGAAACATTCTCAACAGCTTGTGCTTTTTCCCCTCCTGCTTCTTTTGTGAACAGTATGGGGTCGTAAATTATAATCCAGATTACATAATCAGATTACAGCTACTCTTTATGATTACAGAACTGCTTATTTTACACAGAAACACCAGTCAACAGTTTTAAAATGTACACATTTTGCTATTGTTACACCTGCCTTCAGCACTTCTCAGTATTCCACCCTCAATACACTTTTGGAAACAGACATCATTACAGTTTAAGAACTTTATGGTTGTGTTTGAGTGTAAATGAACCAAAGTCGCAAATGTATTTCTTTTAGACATTCTATCTGTTTCTTTTGTTAACTTGTTTCATCAACATAAAACAAGTTTTCTCCATTCAATTCTGCGTAATAAACAAGATAGATCAAAAGTATTTTAGTATAAATTTTAAAAGTGTCAATGAAAAATATAAAGTATAAAAGTATAAATCTTTACAGGTGTCCTGAGTTCGAGTCCCAGCTTTTGAATATTTCCCGGTTCTTGCAAACCCAAACCCCCACTCCCCTCTCCAACTTTGTTTTCTGTTTCCATACTGTCCTATCACACTAAAGGCAAAAACAAATGTATATTTCAAAAAAATATTATAAAGTAATCAGATTATATTAAAGTTTAAAGGAAAATCCTTTCAAACAGCAGCCATATTTGCAATGCTTCAGAGCAGTTCATCCAAGACTCCCGTCTAAATGTATGGTGGAATCCTGAAATCTCAAAAACAGCTCACTAAACTTGCAATTAAATGACGTACTTCAAATCAGCATCAAAATCTGAAGTGACCTGGCCTTAATTACATTTTTAAAAAATTATCAGTTTGCTTCAGGTACTTCACATAGATTGACACAACAGCACTCTCCTTTACAGCTGCTTCAATGGTAACCAGATAGTGCCTTACAAACACATGGGCAATGTCCAAAATCTTAAGAAGATGACTTGCTGCCTAATCATCAGTCAGTGACCCTGGAGTCAGTGTTTGTACAGGAAGGCACCTCGAAAAAATTTCGAGAGAGCATTGGTGTTAACTATTTGCTTGCTATAATACAATTTTTTCCCCTTCGAACACCATCAGATTTGTAGAACATTCATTCATTCATTTTCTTGTCGGCATAGTTCCTTTATTAATCCGGGGTCACCACAGCGGAATGAACCGCCAACTTATCCAGCAATTTTTTACGCAGCGGATGCCTTTCCAGCCGCAACCCATATCTGAGAAACATTCACATTCACACACATTCACACACACACACTCATACACTACAGACAATTTAGCCTACCCAATTCACCTGTACCACATGTCTTTGGACTGTGGGGGAAACCTGAGCACCCAGAGGAAACCCACATGAACGCAGGAAGTACATGCAAACTCCACACAGAAACGCCAACTGAGCCAAGGCTCGAACCAGCAACCCAGCGACCTTCTTGCTGTGAGGCAACAGCACTACCTATTGCCCCACTCGTAAAACATTGATAAAATTTTTATTTACAAACAAAATCATATCCAAGTGGTGCTTCAAGATGCCATGCTTATTTTTTTAACTCAGCTATTAGAAGTGAAACGCACAGGGTTGTCAGATCTCGAAAGGCAGAGAAGGACACATTTACATTTATACATCTATGCTGCCTTCGAAATTCGACCAGAATGTTCCTCCTGAGACAATTTGGATTTGGACATGCCCTTGATGCCTTCCTGCTTTGAAATGAACCATTTTAAAGCTTATGAAGACAGTCTGAAAGAACAGTGACAGAACCCACAGCTAAGACTGAAGACAACACTGAAAGAGCACAATATGTGATGGGATGGGATGTGGTGTCTTGTATTTCTCCTGTCAGAATCAATGAAGGCACACAATAGTCTAACAAAAAATGACATGAGTTGCCTTAACAAACTAGCAAGTCTGTATAAATCCCTCCTCCAAAGAACTGTGTAGCTATAAGGATCGGGACACACTAAGCAATGATCGGTCATTGGGTCAGGCTTGTTGCTCTTATCAGGTTAATATTGGAGCTCATTGGCTAGAATCAGCATGTCGAATTGCCGTCAGTCATTGGCTGAAGAGAGACTGGATGTGAACTGTTTTGTACAGCAAGGAATCAGAGCGATAGTGTGACTTAGTAAAGTGACAGCATGTAAACAATTCAAGCCAAGAAGGATCACAAAGAGGCTGGCTGTATTTTAACTACATTTCACTCAAGTTATTGCAAACGATATGAATTATTAAATTATTGGACATATTTGCACGAGTGAATCCCTCCATAGTAATTGACAATAATGTGGTAATGGTACTAAATGCTGTTTTGTTTACACTTTGTGCACGGCAGAAGTTCAGTTTCCCTCTGCGGAAATAGAAATAGATTACTGCTCCCCATGGAGTAGAAAGACATGTCCTTGTGTGCAGGCGCATAATGTGGCTCTCGTTTCTGTTGGCTTTTGTTTGTTCAGAATGTTCACACCTAGCTTTTTGGTCCAGACATGATCCAGTGTGAGGCGACAACACCTTGAGTTTCATTAGTGCTAGCTGTTTGGCATTGACAGGGTGTATTCCAGCCCTAAAGATGACAAATATGCTGTTTCATAAGCAGCATTCGAGCCTTCTGAGTGTTGCATTTTCCTCCATTCATAGTAGTTAAAGTGTACTTTTTATATATATATATATATATATATATATATATACTTTAGAGCAGTGGTCTCAAACTCAATTGTTTGAGGGCCATAGCTCTGCAGATTGTAGCTCCAACCACCTCCAACTCACATCTGCTTAATAGTCTATAGCTGCGCCTGAAACTGCATACTTCCATATCCTAAAGCACGCTAAAATCAGTATGCGAGCTGAGTAGTATGTCCGAATTCATAGAAATAGAAAATCAGTATGCGAGATATACCTGGATGACTTACTTTTTCCAGCGAGATTCTGAAGTGCTGTGTTATTCCATGATGCCCCACGAGAGAATTCATGAATGGGAGTGAAGCAATGCAACTGATGCGGGTTGGTCACGTGACCATGACAAAATGGCAGATGTAGTACGTCCAAATTCCATTCATACTTATACTGTATAGAACATACTTTTCTAACGGCTGAGTAGTACGTTTAAATTCAAATGCAGTACCTTCCGAATAGTAGGTGGTTTCGGACACAGCCTGTCTTGATTCATTGATTAACCTTGATTAACCTTGATTAATTGGATCAGCTGTGTTTGATTAGGGTTTGAGCAAATCTGTTTAGAGCTGCGGCCCTCCAGGAATCCAGTTTGAGACCCATGCTTTAGATGATTGGTTGCCCCATATTTTAAATAATATAGATTCTTTCCTAACTACAATTTTAGCAACAAAATTTGCAGTCATTATAGGACTACAGTTTTTAATTATTCTACCCAGCACTGTCCTACTCCATTTGTTTGTGAGCACTTTTGAATATTCTGAAATGATTGTTAAATCCACCCAAAGTCCATTTGGATTTTTCTCCAATGTGTCAGTTTCATGTTTATGACTTGTGAAGACGCATAAACACTTGACGAACCTCCTTCAAAGCTCTGTTTACAGGGTCTGCCCTCGTAATAACAAAGATTCCGGGCTCTGATTAATTACCGTCTGGTTCCGTTTGGAATCTCCAGACACTTCCAGAAAAACACCCCCAGCAACATCAGGTGATTTCCAGCGTCTCAGACTGTTGTGGAAGAAAAACGGCGTCTGTGCATCCACACATGCTCCACGTCTGACTCAGCCTAGTCTTACTTAACCAGGTATCATGTTACCATGTGTCTAGTCTTAATTAAGGACATCTGGTTTGTAGTCTCAAGATAAATCGATGGCTTTATCAGCATTTATCAAGGACTTCGCGACATCCGAACAGTCCTAATCTTGTTATTTATGTGGCTGTTTAGCATATAGGATGGTCTCATGTTTCCAAAACTGCTGCGAGCCTTCATTCCTCCTCAAGTGAACTGGGTGCAAGAGGGGGTCTGGAAGTTCAGGTCCTGCCGTAATAAACACAGGAAGTGCATGTCTAAACCACAAACAGCTGGGCTCGCCCCACTTTACAACATTACTCCGGTCCAGTGTAAATATAGTCGCTAGATAGAAACCTATTGTTAGCAGCTTGACCACCAAAATAGCATCCTGAAAGCTGTTCAAGGCCAGAGATGCGATGGCCAGCCCAAAGTGATACACACACTAATGAGAGACACATTGCCACAGTTCTGTCTTGCATCTGTTTTGGTTTTGTAACTTGCCATAAAGTTCAAAAAAAGGGGGAAAAAATCTTGCAGGGACTCAATAGTTAGGTTTCCATCCATGCATTTTGGGATATTAAATTGAATAATTCCTGCACTGTATCAGGGACTATGCATTTAAAAAGGTCATATTTTGATTTTGGGGACAAAAACTCCTATATGATTATGATACAGCGACTCCTATATGATTCGTTCAGCGATTCATTTGTTTCCAAACCCCTCCTTTGCATGAGGCTAATCTGTGCTGTTTGTTCCAATGACCCAGTCTGTTGCTATTGGTCTACAGCGTTCAGCGTGAGACAGAAAGAAATGCCCACCATGGCTTATCAACAACTCTCAAGTAGTCAGAGTGCAGAGTGTGTGTATGAGCCAAATGCAGGAGTGCATTAAAGCTGTGCAGTTTAAGATCATTATTTTGCTCTATTCCTAAACACGATGCACATTCAGGATTAATTCACAGACACAGTGGCAAAAGCTGAACTATTTTGAAACTTGACCGTTACAAGTGTGTAGCAACAGCTGATGGTGACCACAGCAATGACAAACAGCAGTGGATCATGAGCTCACAAATGCATTTAAATCCATAAAGAAAGCTGCACGCGTCACGTTTTCAATGTGTTTTTAGACGTGATATGGGAATATAAAGAGTTAACCAGATACAGTACAAGCCGCGTGGAGCAGTTACAAGTAACAAAACGCAATTAAATATGTAATTTGCAAACTAGACCAAACAAGGAGGCAACCATTTTAAACACACTTAAGTTACTTACACTTGTGAAATGGAGAAAGGAACTGATCCATGATCTGTGTACTTTAAAGTCTCATACATGAATAGTCTTTTCTGATCCTTCCTTTAACAAACGGCGGACAAATCCTTAGTTGTACGTATGTAGATTGCTGTAGCACTCATCAAAAACATGACAAAAACACAGCACAAGGCTGAGGCTCTTCAATGCCTCATCTTTGGGTAGGGAAAACTTTCCCTCACACTTCAGAGCACAGAGTATTGATTCAACCGGGACCTGCTATAGTGTTTGTCTCCCTCTTTTTCTTTCCACATTGTTTGTGGGCGGGGTGAAGGGCTTCCATTTTTCCGGGTCTGCGCACAGATCAGACGGGCAGGGCTTGAGTTCCATATTGACGTCACACCAACACGGCTAAAGATTCATTACCCCGACGATTCATTTGAACCAGTTTGAGTCGACTCTTTTATAGATGAATCAATAGCTTTAAACACAGTGAGCTTCATCTTAATTCCAGCACTGTAAAAATAATTTGATAAAAATGGTTTTATGTTACTTTAACTTAATTCAACAATGTAATCAGGTTTCAACTAAATTGTTTGGGTCTATAGACTTTTTCTTAGAACGCAATATAACTCTTTATGCTTTGTGTGTATGCGTAAGGAGGATGCTAAGAACTTCTGGCCAGCAGTTTGTGTGTATAAACAGTCACATTTGGACAGCTTTAAACGATAGTTTTAATCTATCTTACTTGCTTTTAATGTCTTTGAACTAATACTGCTGTCGATCATCACCACCTCCTGGTCTGATCTTTTAAAAATGCAGGAATAGGAATGAAAAACAACATTTTGCGAGTCATTTATCATTACCATAAGATGGCATCTTGAGCCATTTAAATAGAGCATCATCATCGCTACAATGATCATTTTCTCTCTCTTTTTTAAAATATAGCATATTTTATAACATATATAACATATTATATATATAATATCCCCATTGATTTTGTTTTCTTTTTCAAATATTTCCCAAATTATGTCTAACAGAGCAAAGAAATTTTCCAGTATGTCTGATAAAAAAAATTTTCTTCTGTCTTTTATGTTTTATTTCAGCTAGAATAAAGGCAGTTTTTAATTTTAACACCATTTTAAGGAGAAAATTATTAGCCATATTAAGCTAAATATTTTTTCAATATTCTACAGAACAAACAAATCATTATGCAATAACTTGCCTAATTACCCTAACCTGCCTAGTAACCTAATTAACCTAGTCAAGCCTTTAAATGTCAATTTAAGCTGTATAGAAGTGTCTTGAAAAATATCTAGTAAAATATTATTTACTGTCATCATGGCAAAGATAAAATAAATATTCTAATAAATATTCTAGTTATTAGAAATGAGTTATTAAAACTATTATGTTTAGAAATGTGTTGAAAACATCTTTTCTCCGTTAAACAGAAGTTGGGGGAAAAAATAAGCAGAGGGCTAATAATTGTGACTTCAACTGTATATATATATATATATATATATATATATATATATATATATATATATATATATATATATAATTTATTTATTTAGTTCCATTTTATTTATTTATTTTATTTATTTATTTTTTTTTTTTGGAGGGGGAGCTGTGCCCCAGTACAGCTTTATGTCTAGCAACCCCATTGGTTAGCACCAATAGTCTAGTGGTAAAGTGCACCAACATATGGAACTGAAGAGCTCATGGTGACCCCAGTTTGATTCCTGGGTCGAGGTCCTTTGCTGATCATTCCCCACGCTTTCCTGTTCATAAACTCCATTTTCATGTCCAATAAAAAGCATAGGTGAGTGGGTTTGACAAACCACCTGTAGAAAGAAGCTCCCCCTCCTCTCTCTAGCACTTAATTCTCTGAGCACTCAAAGTTTCTTTGTATAAATAGCACTTCTTGTGTGTATTCTCTTTTCTTGTTGAATCGCTGAATCCCTCCTCAATTGTAAGTTATTTTGGACAAAATTTTTTTTTGTAAATCTGTTTCACACTCGGTACAAAATAAATTACACTCAAAACCTTCAGGATAAAACTGTCCCCATTAAAATACATTTTAAAAGTCATATTTAATAAATTCAGATATGTGGACACTTGCACAGACTATTCAGCAAATGCCCAATACACCTTCACTTTTCCACTTTAAGAAGATCAAGACATTTTCAGACCCCAAAACATCTCTTTAGCTTTCAATAGATGTTGAGCATAAAATCTGCTTTGAGTTATATTGAAAAAGCACTGGAGTAGATCACAAAGAAACATGATTGAAAATCACTTCACAAATGGTGACTTGATCCTCCTATTCTGTCGTAGTTCGGCAAATAATACGTTTGCTGTGTATATGGTGGATGTTTGTAAAACAGTTGAGATAGGATAAAACAGTAAGGAATTAGAGACTGGAAAGCTAACGTATGCCAGATGGCGGTTCTGTCAAATGTAGGCTTTATGTTTGTCTTATACAGACATATGCTCTGTTCTCTTGCTCTGTGAACAATGTGAAATAAAAGCAGCATGTTTCAGTATTTCAGGATCTAATGTTGTGTGCTGCATATTCAGTTTCTCTTATGTTGTCAGAGATGTGGTCTTGAGAAATCTCATGTTGAAGTTGATACTTGTGACTTGCTGAGTTCAATTCTTGTGTGAAATATAGTGATATAAAATACAGGATGGAAATTGTATTTTAATATTTACACTGAAAAAAAAACAGTTCATTGGATTTATTAATTTTTTAAGGTAAATGATTGCAAATAATTTATATGGGCTAAATTTAAACAAATTAAGTTGAACATTAATACATGTAGTTTTTTTTATTTAAATGCAGCCCATATAAATTGTTTGCAACCACTTACCTTAAAATGTAGTAAATCCAATAACCATTTTTTTCAGTGTGTTGGGGTAGGGCTGGAAAATAAAATGATAATGATAATTATTATGAAACAATTTCTCTGACGTTGTTGAGGAGAATGTCTGTCTAAAATATACTCATCATAATCTGTAAAAGAAATATTTTAAAATCGTTTATCTGGTTTATGTGTTTGTCAAGTTTTTACAATAAAATATCATATTAAATATTAATATTATTAAATTAATGATTTACTCTTTCGTGTGTTATATATTAGGAACATTTAGATAAAATATATCAATTTAATATATTTCTCTGATGACAGTTTTACATCATCCTTCATAAATCATTTAATATGGCGTTATAGAGCCTAAGAATTTTATTTGTTTTTTTATTAATATTAATATTATTTTTTTAATAATTATAATCTCAGATTTTTGAATTGTCAAATCATTTCGATATGGCGGTATGGAGCTCAATATATTTTATTATTATTATTATTCTTTTTTTTTTCTTTTCGGCTTAGTCCCTTTCATCACAGTGGAATGAACCGCCAACTTTTCCAGCACGTTTTATGCAGCAGATGCCCTTCCAGCCACAACCCATCTGGGAAACATCCACACACACTCATTCACACTCATACACTACAGACAATTTAGCCTACCCAATTCACCCATGTGAACACGGGGAGAACATGCAAACTCCACACAGAAATGCCAACTGACCCAGCTGAGGCTCGAACCAGTGACCTTCTTGCTGTGAGGCAATCGTACTACCCACTGCCCCACTACGTCACTCTTATTATTATTTTGACCTTAGACTTTTGAAAAATATAATTCATTCATTTGTTCTTTCTTTTTTTTTTGGCTTATTCCCTTTATTAATCTGGGGTTGCCACAACGGAATGAACCACCAACTTATCCAGCATATGTTTTACGCAGCGGATGCCCTTCCAGCTGAAACTCATCACTGGGAAACATCCATGCACACTCATTCACACACACCACAGACGTTTTAGCCTTCCCAATTTACCCATGTGAACACGGGGAGAACATATAGATAGAAAAAGCAACAAAAAAGCCAACTGACCCAGCCAAGGCTCGAACTAGTGACCTTCTTGCTGTGAGGCAATCGTACTACCCACTTTGCCACCATGCTACCCTGAATAGTATCATAAATCATTTTGATATGGCAGTATGGCTTTACTTACTTTACCTACCTATGCCCTCCACAAATTCCAGGGTATGGGCCACCTAAGGTCGATCCCCAAAGGGAACTGTCCTGGCCCATTCTATCTACTTGTCTCCAGATGTAAACCACCCTTGTGTCGGCCTCTAGGTTACAGTGCCAGGTGTTTCCTGGGCAGCCTCTTTTCTGCTTCCATTGTGGTTTCATCTGATAGCGTTTCTGGTGATGCTAGATTTTGGTTTATGTAGGCTGTGCCCTATCCAACTCCATTTTCTCTTCCAGATTTCTGCTTCTATTGCGGGTTGACAGGTTGACCCCATAGGCCGGTGTTACTGATCTTGTTGGGCCATCGAATGGGTAAAATTTTTCTGATACAGTTGTTGATCAATATCAGGAAATTTTGCGTAGTAGTTTTGGTTATCCTCCGAGTTTTGACACAGTACAACAATACTGACTTCACAATAGAGTGAAACAGATGGGTCTTAATGGTCAAAGTAAGTTCTCTCGAAGCCCAGATGTTCTTGAGCTGGATGAAAGCGGTTCTTGCTTTTCCGATTCTTCCCTTACATCTATATCTGTTCTACCCTGCTGGTCAATGATGCTGCCCAGAATGGAGCTCAAGAATTTTTTATTATTAATATTACTATGAATATTATTATTTTTATTATTATTATTACCCCAGGCTTTTGAATAGTTCTGTACCGTACTAAATGATTGCCATAGTGAATGATCATGACATATACATCTATTAGGTACAAAGCGTAATATCATTATTATGCAACATATCCAAAAACAACATTTTATAAATCATTATTCATGGCTTCCTCTGCATTTTCTTCTAAGAAAAAAAAAAATTCTCCGACCTTAAATTTTCATTTTAATGGTATTTTCATAACCGCTTATGCAACCGTTCCATTCTACTTTCCCTTTAACCAGACTTGTTTCCCAGTCTGTGCTTGAAGGGGCCAGAAAGCGAGATGCTGGATCAAATACTGAGGCTCTTTCCAAGAGTCTGGAGTGCATTCAGGGGTCCGTTCTTCGTATGTGGATTACTCAGTTAGCTGGATTTGGATGTTGATGATTTGACACGATCCAGGATCGTTTCGTTCTTCAAAGCTGATCCGAGAGTTGTTGTCATGGCAACAGTTCTGCTAGGTCAAACCTGATCGGAAGCAGGTTCAATTCATATAAACAGGATTAGATCGGCTCAGTTCAAGCAAAGATAATACAGAAAGTATGTTCCGAATTCTGATATTTTCTTACAGTAGTAGTTATATACACTTGGTAAAATGGTACATATTTTTTAACTATATATATAAAGTTATAGTCATTAATAAAATAAATAAAGTTATACATATTAATAAAACTTATGCAATCTGCACCCTCGAAATGAAAGTACAAAGACTGCCATCTGGTGCAAAGAGAAAACTTATTGACATGAACTTTTTAGATTGCTTTAGTACAAATTGTGTAAAATAGAAATGCACAATATGTGAATTTTTTTTTAAAAACAATTATACATTTATGCAGTCATAAACATGTTTTGATAGTTAATATGCCAGTGATTTGATGCTTCACAAAAGTTGCAGACGCCTTTACCAATATGAAAATGCTTTTGTAAACAACCAGTTATTCTTTACACCGATTAAAAAACGGCTACTATAAAGAAAATCTTTTCTAAATGTAGAACTAAATACATTGATTTGCATTGAAATACATGATGAATACTCTTGTCTTGACAAATGAAAGAGTAAAGCCTGCAGCTCACAACAAATGTGTAAAGTTCTTGCGTGTCATATTTAACAAACCGTCGACTGCTAATTTGATGTAATTTTGCTCACATGGATAACTGAATATTAATCAGATGATGTCATTACGCTGCTGTGCCGTCAGCCAATCGTTGCATTGCTGATCATGATTTCGAGGATCGATAGATCTGTCCTTCATAACACACGCAGCGATCTCAGATCAGTTCATCCAGACATTCTAATCTGATTCGCGAACTTGTTTGAAGAACCAAATTAGCGAGAGATAAATTATCAAGATTAAAAGATCCAGGATCTGCCAAATAATCTTAGATCATTTAAGCGAGGTACGAAGAACGGACCCCAGGTGTCTAGAGATCAGTTTAACTGCTCTCAGTAAACGTTCATCCATCCGCTCTGCAGAAACTCATCTTCATCTGTTATTCTCTGACAGAATGCAGGTCCTGTCTGCGGTGTTACTCAAATACACTTTTTTAATCACTTCAGCAGGACTGATATTCACATTGAGCAGATGTGGCATATTGTGTATTATTGTCATTTATGTGAACATGTACATATACAAATGTGCAATCAGTGGTTTGGGGTCAGAAATATGTTTATTAAAGAAGTCTCTTTTTCTCCCCAAGACTGCATTTAGATAACATATTAATGTTTATAAGCATTTTTACATTTCACATAGAGCGTTTTAATACATCTTAAGATGCAATGGTAACATTTATAATAATGGTTCATTAAATGAATTTACTAACAAACAATCAACAATACATTTCCTACAGTATTTATTCATCTTTGTCAATGGTAGTTAATGAAAATAACGTTGTTTACTGCATTAAATAATGTTAACAAGGACAACTTTGGATTTTATCATGTATTAGTAAGTCCTGAAATGCTGCATAAGATTGCTCATAATTCATGTTAGGAATTACATTAACTAACATTTTCAGCATCGTTACTCCAGCGATCAGTGTCACGTGATCCTTCAGAAATCATTTTTAATACACTGAGTTGATGATTGCCTGTGATTTACTGTGATTTCCTGTAGAATACACAGTAACCTACTGTAAATCAATTACAGCGAAAATACTGTATTTGCATTTACAGCACCATTTATCTTTTTATATGTCTTTACTGTAAAATGTCAGTAAATTTAGGTTAATTTGATGATCCTGAATTTAGTTACATTGCATCTACATGCCAACTAATTCTCATTAGATTATAAGTAGACTATATATTATAGTAGGTTGGGGTTATTGTAAGTTGACATGTATTTGCAAAGTTTCTTATAGTTACTTAACTGTCAGTTGAAGGAGCAGTATCAACAGATATTAAGCAGACAGTCTACTAATACTCAACTGGACCCTCTAAATAAAGTGTTAGCAGTTTCACAATGCAAATTTAAAATACAGTAACATACTGCATAACTGTCCTACAGTAAAATACAGGTTATATTACAGTTAAATACTATTTACAAAATTAACAAAAATTGTTAACGGTGGATAGGGGCTTAAATTATTACGCAATCCACATTAACGCATTACTGTGTTCTAATCACATTTCTGAGCAACGCAGTACTGTAACGAATTACATTTTAGATTTTTGTCATTTGATTACAGTTACTAAAGTCAATGTAATTGCATTACTTGCGTTACAAATACAGGTACAACATCAGTTAATGAACATGTGCTTTTAAATTGCTGAGGACCTGATCTGAAATGTTTGCTGATGAGAGTGGTTGTTTCTTTAACTGGATATACAGACATTACTTTGATTTCCTCGAGCGTAAAAACCAAAAATATTGCTGTGAAATGCAGTCTATGTCCAGTCTCTAAAGAAATTTTGACTGCTTTTAACTCGACCAGCAACTTGTTCAGCACTAGAACAGAAAGCATTCTACGACAACAGGCTACGTTTCACCAAGGAGACACCGGCACCTAAAAACATGGTGGCTTGACTCAGCCTAAACAGGCTAAATACATGTTTTTGTGCGAGATTGGGATTTAAGGTACCTTTTGAATGTAAAGTGAAGCGCAGTTGCTTACGGGGCCGTTCACATATCACGTATTTTGCGCTTGCATTTCCCAGGCGCACCAAGTTGAAAAATATGAGTCACGTGACAAGAACTGACCAATCAGCTTCATACTTTGGAATACACAAATTTCGGTAGACTAATTGCCTCAAAGAACACAGAACACCCAAACACTGCAGTGCTTTTGCACACTATGGATGTGAATGGTTACAGGTATCCATTTTTCTTCTAAATGTCTTCTTTTGGGTTTAAAAAAAGAAGGTTTGAAACAAGTGAATGATGAGAGATTTTTAATATTTGGGCAAACTTATTAAGTCTTTTGAATATGTCAAGCTGCAGTGATCAACCCATTGTATTTCATTGTAATGAATATTAAATTACTAAAAGAGCTGGAGTTTATTTTGTATTTTTATAGATATATTTTATATGTTTTAAAAGTAACTTCAAAGTAAAGTACTTAGCAATCTAATTACTAATAATATATACTGATAATACTAACTAATATAAGACTTTGACATCACCTTTGATTAATTGCATTTCCTCTTAATAATAATTTTAAAAAGTAATACTGTTTTTGAAGGCACTCATGTGTTTATTTTGTCACATGCTTTAGTAGATTTTATTGTTGTTGTTTTAGTCCAAAAGATAAATATAATTAAAAAAACATACTATGTCAAGTCTTATCATTAAAATCAGACTTTCTAAGTAAAATAAATAGGACTTATCCGACATTTCTTTTTTAATGTAGTGTTTTTTTTTACAATACACATTTTTCCATCGCAACATCAATTAAACTCCAATTAGAAACTCTGTGCATGTACCAGAGGTGTGGACTCGAGTCATGTGACTTGGACTCGAGTCAGACTCGAGTCATGAATTTGATGACTTCAGACTCGACTTGACAAAATATGAAAAGACTTGCAACTCGACTTGGACTTGAACATAAATGACTCGGACTTTCACTTGGACTTGCTCCTATTGACTTGTAAAGACTTGCTACTTTCTATAAAAAGCCCAAAGATAAAAAGTATGTTGACACGGAGCATCTCTGTGTGTGTGTGTGTGACAGAAAGCATGCGCGCATACTTTCGACCACTAGCGCTTTGTGGCGCACTTCCGTGTTTTTGTACCAGCGGGAAATTTGAAGATGCCATTTTCATTCTGACTCGGAGAGTGAAATAAACACATCCGCGATCTGCTCCTTTTGTTTTATTCAGCGGATTTACAACACCTGTCAAAGGTAAGATACTTAACTACTCGCAATGTGTTACTGTTGTGCAAAAGCATTGTTTTACTGTTGTGCATAAGTGAACTTCAGTTTTTTTAACCAAACTTACCCTCTCCTCATTTATTTCACATAATTATGAATGAACATGGCTGTAATTTATGTTTTTGCACTTGGTCGTTTGTGTCAATGCGCATATTATGTTTTATTTTTGTGTTTTGCCCATCCTCTGACAGTATTTTCTAACTATTTAATTAGTAGTAATAATAATTACATGATATAATAACTAGATATATATAATTTATTTTTAAAGCTCTTAAAACTGTGAAAAAAGTGTTTTGTTATTTTTTGGTAACATTTTGCAATAAGGTTTCTTTAGTTAATCTATGTACTAACATGAACTAATAATGAACTATACTTTTAAACCTTTATTAATTATAGTTTAACATTTACTATTGCATAATTACAATTTAAAGGTATGCTTGTTAACATTAATGTTAATGCACTGTGATTTAACAAAGGTTAACCAATAATTTTATTTCCATTAATTAATGAATACTGTAATGATTTGCAACTGTACTTCACTGCATTGTTTGTTCACATTAGTACATAGATAAACTTAATTAATTAATACAACCTTATTGTAAAGTGTTACCTTTTTCATATTTTGGATTAATACTATTAATTTTATTTAGTATTTAAAACCTTAAAAGTATTTGTATTATTGTTGATGTTATGCCTCTTAGCAATATTTTATTCCTCTATATGGTTTTTAATTAAATTTTTATTGTGAGATTGTAATGTAATGCATCTATATTGTTGAATTTCTGTTTGTTTGTTTTTCTGTATTTCTCCCTGTATATTTAAAGATTATCTACTATTTTTAAGGTACTTAAAACCAACCATCTAATAAAAAATACAATTGACAATCACATTTCGTTTCATGAGTGTCTTTGTTCCTGTTTTGTAGGACTCTTATTTTAACAGATTTCATTGGAAAACACTTGACTGATCATTCAATTAAAGTTTTACCTTTATTATTCCATCACTCAATGAGATCATTTAATTGTGAGTTGAATTACTCCATTTGTAATTGTTTTTAAATAAACTAAAAACGAAGACTTGTTTTATTCAGTACATATTTACATATTAAAATATATTTAAAACCACTATGAATGTATTTAAACTAATATTTAAATTTATATAACTGTTTCACTGTGGGTATTTCTATTTTAATTTATTTAGCACATTTATTGCCTATTCAAACATGAAAACAAGTTTTAGATAATTTGTGGCTCTAATAAATTGTTAAACATTACAATATCCCTGCAGAAAAATCCAGCTTAAACCAGCCTAGGCTGGTAAGCTGGCTTTAGCTGGTCGACCAGGCTGGTTTTAGAGGGGTTTTGGTAATTTCTAGGCTGGTTTCCAGCCATTTCCAGCCTGGTCTTAGCTGGTCAGGCTGGAAACTGAACTGAGCTAAACTGAACTGAACTGAACTTAAACACTAAAACCTGAACCACACTGTTCCAGTTACTGAACCACACTGTTCCAGTTACTATGACCATTTATGTGAAGCTGCTTTGACACAATCTACATTGTAAAAGCGCTATACAAATAAAGCTGAATTGAATTGAATTGACCAGCAAAATCCAGCTAAAACCAGCTTGACCAGCCTGGTTTAAGCTGGACATAGCTGGTTTTGGCTGGGCTCCCAGCCTGGCTAGGTTGGTCAAGCTGGTTTTAGCTGGTCATCTCCCAGCCTGCCCAGATAAGACTAGGCTGAAAATGGCTGGAAACCAGCCTGGAAATGACCAAAACCCCTCTAAAACCAGCCTGGTCGACCAGCTAAAACCAGCCTAGGCTGGTTCAAGCTGTTTTTTTCAGTAGGGATTTTTGACAAAATGGTCTAAAATGATAGTTTACAAGTGCCTAAGTGGGATTTGAACCCCGTTCTTTATGAAAAGAAAGAAAAATCTGATTGGCTCTGACATTACTTTCACCAGTGGGCAGGTACTTCAATCTGATTGGCTGGTCTCTCGTGCACGTATTCAGTCTCACTGCGTTTGCTTGACTTTTGTCCACACTGGCGCCTCAAACCTTTCCTGCTTTTGCTCTCCAGAGATCCTCCTGGTAAATTGATTATTCCAGAATGTTGATATGGTTTATATATTGCTACACTATTTAGTAACAATACATTAAAAACTATGAGGTTAAGGTAAATTCTATAATAAATGCTAGTGTTTTTGAGAATTAGGTATACTGCCTATGTTTAAGCCTAGTATTATTTACAAGTTGTTAATGAATGCTTCAGCATACTTTAGTATTAAGAATAGTGAACTGATAAAATAAAATACAGAGTGTAGTTTTTCTACAGTAAAGTGTGGTGAATTGTAGTATAATATACCCTATATTGTAAAAAACTACAGCACTGGGTAATTTGTTTATATTACACTTGTGTTACCAAAGCAACTATAATATGACCCCAACAAATTAATTAAAGTACTTTACTATAGTACTGTTCAAAACACTGTCTATGCCAATAGATGTGTTCAGGGGCCCTGTGGAACAGCTTTTCCTCAAAATGAAGAGGATGACATGGAAAATGTCCTCCACAATCTCATCAATAATGTGGAAGACAGCAGAGACGTGTTCATTTTATTTTAGTTGCCATGATAAAATGGGATTGATAGTGAGATTTATTTAAAGAGTGAATAGTACAGTAGGCTATAATACCTAATCAAGTTTTTCCTTATTTTTATCACAGTTACATTTCTGCTTGCGTTAGTTATATTTTTGTTTAAATGTTTTTTTATTTGATTAGTATGGTACACCTTTCGGATGATTAATAAATGTTTGTAAAACAAAATACATTCTTTACATCCAACCTCTATTCTCTGTGTCTTTAAGTGTTTGAAACTGGAAATATCTCATCATAAAACATACAGCCAAAATGTTATGGTTTATTAGATAAAAAATTTAATATGTAAGTCTATTTTAGTATTTTGGTTTTTGTTAATAAATAGTCCCTCAATATAAATCATATAAAAAAGCACGAAAGGAAGAGTAAACACAAGACTCAAAATCTGTATATAATCTCTGAGAGCACGCAGGAAAATGTGTGCGTGAGCAGTGCATATTTGAGAGCGAGAAAATTTGCGCGTGAGCAGCGTATATTTCAGAGCTCGCAAGCAGTTTTGTCCACAGAGGAAATCGGTGCACAAGCGTCACACAAGGTAGAGAGCAAAGTTCTTCATTGTTATGTGAGAAAAACAACGTTAATGTTTGTATAAAGTAGCCGACTTCATTTAGAATATGTGCCACAATTTTACATTGCTGCTAGACAGATTTGCATCTTCATCTCTTCAGCACACACGAGATTCAATTGACAAAATACCAAGTTCACTCAATTTTACTTTGCAGCATACAGGAGTTGTTGGTCTACTGCTGCCTCATTGAGGTCGTTTATGTAGTTTTAGTTAATCACAAGTTGATCACAGAAGACATAACATAGCACAACTAAACTTAATGTACTAGACAGCAGTAGACCTGCAATTTCTGTGTGATGTGAGGCAAAATGGACTCTATTGTAGTGGAACTCGTTCTTGTGCAATGTGCTGTGTAGACAAGATGCAGCACTGTTTAGCACTTTTTCAGAAAATTACATTTGTGTTTTTATATATCTGAGCAATGTTCTTTCATAAAAAAAGGTTTGTTTAATAAATACAGATCTTACAACCATACATAATCTGTTTACAGTTCATTGTTCTGTTAAAAAGACTCGAAAAGACTCGAAAATCAAACTATAGGACTTTGGACTTGACTTGAGACTTGTTGCCTTTGACTTGGGACTTGACTCTGGACTTGCCTGTCTTGACTCGGGACTTGACTCGGGACTTGAGGGCAATGAATTGAGACTTACTTGTGACTTGCCAAACAATGACTTGGTCCCACCTCTGGCATGTACCATCTCCTTCTCATCACCATGCTTAAACCACAACATCACACATGTCAGTATGTTTTTTTCCTCTCTTTATAGCAGTGTTACTGACAGACCTGTTTAGGGTCTCCCTGGTTGTCTCCTCCGGCAGCTGTGGGTCATCAGAGAGCCCTGAAACACACTTTAGCCAACCCACCCCCCTCTTCAAACACCCCACTCCAAATATTGACCCTAAAATATGTGTCCCGAAAGCACAGTGTACTGAGAGATGATTTTGTAGGCTCATACGGGCTGTATTTATGGCCGCTCTGCACTGAAGGGCTCCTCATGGCAGCAGGATCTATGCTTGACTGCAACCGGCTTCAAATTCTTCTCTTTTTTTTCGGCTCACACTGGAGCAAATGGATTTCTGCAGGCTTTTGCTTTTTTCTTCTTCTTCTTTCTTCTGCAAGCAGGACATTGTCATCTGGAAGCATTTACTCTTTTGATTCATGAAAGCCCCCTATTGCATTTCATCTGTCGCAAAGCTTAGAAAGAGAAACGGTTGCGTTGAAATGACTGAAACATTATCGACTGCATTCGCTTATAGCTGTCTGACAAAAGTACAAATGCTTGAAATATGTTGATTTTGAAGTCATATAATGTTACCTGGTGCCTGGTATGGATGCATGTTAAACATTTATCAAAATCATGCATACTGTGTTTTATGTTGACATGTAAAAAAATGATAAGTATAATAGGGTTTTTAGGTAAACTTCATGTATAGCATTATATTGATTTGTTATGTACAAGTAATGTTATTGAGTAGTTACTTTCAGGATTAATTCATGATTATTTTAAGTATGCTTTACCAAGAGATTCTTGTTTTAATCTTTTATTTTGAGGCACATAAACTAACCACAGAGACCTGAATACTTGGAACACAATACACAATGACTGTAACAATCAATGCTTTTTCCGTGTGAATTTGGTTTTGGTTTTGTTTTGGGTTTTTTTTTTTTTTTTTTTTTGTAGAAAATTAACTCCAGATGTCATAAAATGGGAAAATATTACACCTAACAACAAAAACGCTGATAAAAACTGTGTAAATACAACTGGCAAACAGAGAAGAATGCTAAATGTTCCATTGTTGTATATACATTCATACATTTAAGAAGATTTTACTTAAGGGGGTTGTTCACCCAAAATGAAAGCCCATAATTTACTCATGCATGACTTGTTCTAAACCTGTGTCTTTTTGTTGTTGTACTTTTAAACACAAAAAAATGCTTTAAAAAATGTTGTAAAATTTTAATCAATGACATCGATCATAGGAAAAACAAATACTATGGAAGTCAATGGTTACAGGTTTTCAACATTCTACGAAATAACTTTTAACAGATTTGGAATAAGTAAAGAGTAAGTAAATGATGACACTTTTATTTTTGAGTGAACTATGCCTTTGATTTTATTACTTGGATATTTAATCATTGTAAAACATGAACAATTTCAAGTAAAATATCTATATAAGATCAAGGTTTCATTTGTAGAGAATTTATTTTTACATTTTTTTTCGTGCCAGAACTAAAAACCTTATATAGAAAAAATATTTATTTATTTATTTATTTATTTGTTCTAAAGTATTTACTTCTTTACAGAATCATTTTTTATCACTGTAGGATCTATCTACAATGATCAAATGGAAATATGTAGACAGCATGCAATACAGTGATGTTAGGACATGATCAAACATTTATTAAAACACAGTGTTGGGGTAATACATAACAAGTACCACAAGCGACGTGATAATATTATGTAAGTAGAAGCATAGCAATGCATTCAGAATTAGGTATAATAACTGAGTTACTTTTTTTTTTTTTAAATAATGCGAGTTACCTTTGAGTTTAGTTCATTTGCTTTTAAAAACTAAATTGCTGGATTAAAATGACTGCAGTCACGTTGAATCCAACATGCAATGAGAGAATGCAGGAACAGTCAGAAAGGAAAAAAGCGGAGCCTTGGAAATAATCTCATTATTTTGAACACATGGAAGAAAAGGAAAAGAGGATTATTTGAATGGACAGTGATTTTACTTTTAATAGAACAAAAAGTACAAAATAGCAAACACATTGCTTTAAACTGTCATTAATCTGTATATACAGCATGTAGAGCTCTGGGGTCAGAAAGTTCTCTGAAGATGCTGCATTCATTTATTATGTGTGTTTTTTTAAGTTAAATGCAGTTTATACAGTTAATTGCAGAGCTCCTCTATTTGAAAAAGAAGAAAACCCCCCGCAAGTTCTGAAAGAGATCAAGCCACAGCTAGGTCAGAAAAAGTAATACAAAAGTAACTTAAAAAAAACTACGCATTACTTACCATAAAAAGTAACCAAGTAATGCATATAGTTTGGTGAGTGTCTCAATATTTTAATGCATTACTTTCTAAAGTAACTTTCATCAACACTGCACTGTTGTTTCTTGCTAGTTTTGCATCACAATAATGTCCTGAAAGCAGAACTCCTGTTTTTAATGTCTGACCTGTTACTTCACTTGCTGTATTTTACTCTCCACAGATCTGAAGTGTCTAAAACATCAGTTGCATTCATCCACAAACCGGACAGACGGTATAATGGGGCCAGTCAGACGGTGTCCCGCTGTTGCCTGGATACAGAGCAGGATCGACACTCACCAACAGGACGGGCAGAGACTGTGTCCGACACCAGTAAGACAAATATTGACATTGCACAAGCCTTTTTGACACTGTTGGTGTGCAGTTTGGAAATAGTTCCTACTTGCAATTTTTTTTTATTAATAGGCAATATTCTATACTACATGTGTGCAGATTTATGTCTATCCCTGTTGAAATGTTACATGGAAATATATGCAAATTCATATTTGGATTGCATAAATTTAAAATATGCTACCTGAAAAAAAGTCTTGTCATTAATCCCAGTTGTAAAAGCAACAAATAATAACTTGACTTCTAGTTGATCATTTGGAAAAGTGGCAAAAGTTAGATTTTTCTGATGAATCATCTGTTGAACTGCATCCCAATCATCACAAATACTGGAGAAGACTTATTGGAACCCTCATGGACCCAAAATTGTCACAGAAATCCATTAAGTTTGGTGAAGGAAAAATCATGGTTTGGGGATATCTGCAGAGTGGATGGCAGCATCAACAGTCTGAGATATCAAGACAGTTGTGCTGCCCATTACATCACAAACCACAGGAGAGGGCAAATTCTGTAACAGGATAGCACTCCTTGTCATACTTCAGCCTCCACAAAGTTCCTGAAACCAAAGTAGGAACAAGATGCTCCAGGATTGGCCACACAGTCACCAGACATGAACATTATTGAACAAGAAGGCTTTTTTGCCATTCCAGATGACTTTATTAATAAGTTATTTGAGTCATTGCAGAGATGTATGGATGCAGTCGTCCAAGCTCATGGGAGTCATACAATATTCATGCTTCTTCTACTGCACCATGACTTTATATTCTGTACTGTACAATATTTCTGTTAAGTGACAAGACTTATGTTTAAGCTAAGTCAGACCTTACTGTCCTAATTAAATAAATATTAAGGCATGATCATAGCTATTTTGATAAAATAAGCGTAATCTAGAAGCCTTTGCCTTTAAATAAGCCACTTCTGATACTAAATCATCAACTAGAAGTCAAGTTATTATTTGACAAGATTTGTATCAGGTTATGTATGTCATTTATGCATATATTTAGAAATATTGCAAAAATGACTGCTATATATATATATGTCAAAATTATTAGTCCCCTTCACATTATTTTTCTTCTTTTTTAAATATTTCGCAAATGATGTTTAACAGAGCAAGGAAATTTTCACAGTATGTCTGATAATATTTTTTCTTCTGGAAAAAAGTCTTGTTGGTTTTATTTTGGCTAGAATAAATTAGTTTTTAATTTTTTTAAATAAAAGGGACAAAATTATTAGCCCCTTTAAGCAAAATTTTTTTCTTGATATTCTACAGAACAAACCATCATTATACAATAACTTTCCTAATTACCCTAACCTGCCTAGTTAATCTAATTAACATGTTTAAGCCTTTAAATGTAATTTAAACTGTATAGAAGTGTCTTGAAAAATATCTAGTCAAAGATTATTTACTGTCATCATGACAAAGATAAAATAAATCAGTTATTAGAAATGAGTTATTAAAACTATTATGTTTAAAAATGTAATACTAAATAATAATTTATTACTAAATTTCTCTCTGTTAAACATAAATTGGGGGGGGGGAAATAAACAAGCAGTCTAATAATTCAGGGGGGCTAATAATTCTGACTTCAACTGTATATTTATATATTTCTACCATTGGAATTACAAATATGTACATAAATGTTCAAATATGTTAACTTTAATTTTATAATGTGCTTATATAGCCATATATTCAAATATTGCTAGGAAATATGGAAACGTTGGAATAAAAAGAGTTTTTACTTTTGTATGATCAATATTATTAGCCTCATTTAGAAATATATATTTTTATTTTCTATAAAACAAACCACTGTTTACCAGTAACTTGTCAATTATATTAACTGGCCTAGTTAGTAACCGAGTTAAGTCTTAAATGACACTTTAAGCTGAATACTAGTGTCTTGTAAAGTAAGTGAAAAAATATTATGTACTCTCAACATGGCAAAGACAAGATGAATGAGTTATTAGAAATTAGTAAAAAATATCTCTCCATTAAGCAACAATTTAGATTTTTTTTGTAAATTTTACAGAAGGACTAACAATCTTGACTTCAACTGTATATAATTATCTTTCTCATACTTGTAATTCCAGTTTATACTGATAAATTCCATTTCAGTCAAATATATATATATATATATATATATATATATATATATATATATATATATATATATATATATATATATATATATATATATATATATATATCTGAGATTATATATAAAATGTAATTAATAATCCAATATTTAATGTGTTTGTATGTGTGTGTAGTGGAGGAGCAACTGTTTCGTTCAGTGGAGGGTCAAGCTGCGTCTGATGAAGAAGAGGAGAGATGGACAGGAGAACAGCAGAGACAGGTGGACGAGGTCAAGAGAATCCTCACCAGACTGTCCTGCTGTGGAGACAGGTACACACATATCCCCATATAATAATACACACCCATAAAGTAACCCTATCACTAAACTGATGTGTGATCAAGCCTGTTTTCACAAGGAAACGTAAGTATTTATGTATTGTCAGTTTAGTGCTGAACTCATACAATTGTGAAAATGTATGCTTTTTTAAATCGTACTAAATTGTACAATAGAATTCATATGAATTAGCCACTAAATCAAAGAGTTACAAATTGCTGTGACTCCACACAGAAATTCCAACTGTCTCCGCCAGGACTCAAACCAGCAACCTTCTTGCTCTGAGGCGACAGTCACTTATTGAAGATCTGTAATGCTACATATGTAATAGTTGATGAATAATTTCAAAAACTCTTTCCAAAAAGTCTTCCGCAGCAATATTACGAACATGTATTAAATATTGCTCTAATATGCTATAATATATGCTATAATCTGAAGGAACAAAACACAGTGAATTCAAAAAGAGACTTGGCTACTGTGAAGAAATATTGTGAGCAACACATTATTTCATTTATAGAATGCAAATTTTTATTGTATATGTATATGTTTTTTTAGATGTATGCCACACATGCCTGGTTTCTTGTTTTATTTACTTATTTTAAACTTCTTTATATGGCTTATCTTTTCTTTGCTATGAAAAATTAATTCTTTTTTTTTTTTTACAAATCATACTTTCTATGTTTTGGAAGAATCCTGAGAGCTACAGATATGCTTGTGATATTACAGTAATGTCATGTTATAATACCAAATATGACATTAATGAACAATAGTATCTCTCTCACTCCTTATCACTCTCCTCATTTAAAGTGATTTCATTCAGTTCTTTTAAATGGACATTCCCCAAACTGTATTCTATAATTTTTAAAAAGTGGGAAAAGGTGGATAATAATATGTGAAAGTACAGTACATGAGGCTAGACTGAATTACCTAACAATTTAGCTGGGTTTTTAAAGTGCGCATCCAATTGACGCATGATAGATCGAGTACCTCTAAATTACATTCATACTTTAATTTTTATACTATAAAGTATCCATTTTATTCGATTTCGCATCCCCCTGAATTCATAATTAACTTTGGAGTGAAATAAAATCTATGGGGAAATAAAAGGCTTTCTGGAAACATTGACAAATAAAAGTGCTTTTCATTCACTTGATGGAAAATACTCTTGACATACTCTTGGCTCTTGATGTTTTTTGTGTGCTCTCAGGTGTGATGAGAAGGCAGTGAAGAAGCTGTTGTCTCATTTTGGAGATTCTCGCACAGAGGAGAGCCAGACGGCAGTGTTAGAGTTGCTGGAGAAGGTCACAAGACTCAACAAACAACTGGAGCTGAAGGAGAGTCAGGCCAGGAGGGCAGAGATGGACACAGACCAGGTATGACTGCACCGCATTCAATGATATACAAAGTGCTCATAAATGAGTACACCCTCTTTTGAAAAAAAATGTAAAAATAAATAAAATTAATAGTTACCTCCTTGAATTATTAGCCCCCTGTTTATTTTTTCCCCAATTTCTGTTTAATGGAGAGAATATTTTTTTCAACACATTTCTAAACATATTAGTTTTAATAACTCATCTCTAATAACTTATTTTTTTTTATCTTTGCCATGATGACATGTAAATAATATTTTACTAAATATTTTTCAAGACACTTCTATACGGTTTAAGTGATATTTAAAGGCTTAACTAGGTTAATTAGGTTAACTAGGCAGGTTAGGGTAATTAGGCAATTGATTGTATAAAGATGGTTTGTTCTGTTGACTATCGTAAAAAATATAGCTTAAAAAGCTAATAATTTTGACCTTAAAATAGTTTTTTTTTAATACTTTCTCCAGAAGAAAAATCATTATCAGACATACTGTGAAAATTTCCTACCTCTGTTAAACATCATTTGGAAAATAATTTTAAAATAAACTGAAATGGGGGCTTATAATCCTGACTTCCACTGTATATATAAGTATATGTATATATGTATATAGTCAATAACTAAAACAGTTATATTCATTAAAATAAAATAATAATAGAAATAATTACATTTACATTCAAATTCTGAAGTTATTACAACAATAAAATTACAAGCTACACAATTTTAATGACATTTTATATTTTTTAAATATTGTTTTGTCATTTTTCTAGATTTTTTTCTGATCTTAAGTTGATTTATTTTTTGCTAGATTAGTTGCAGGTTTTGAGGTTGACACTGACTAATGCAATGTTTTTGCACAAATATACTATTGTAAAGCAACGTATAGAAAATAGAAATTTAAAAGAGAGATCTAGAACACTTGAAAATGCTCAAGTCAGTTTATAAACTGTTATGCACATTCCACTAAACTAAACGGAAACACCTAGTTTTAGACCAAAATACTTTATTAGTATGTTGTAAGACCTTCTTTTGCGGACAATACAGTATAAATTTGTCTTGGGAATGACGAATACCAGTCTTGCACAGTGGTCAGAAGGATTTTGAGCCATTCTTCTGACAGAATAGTGGCCAGGTCACTACGTGATACTGGTGGAGGAAAACCTTTCCTGACTCGCTCCTCAAAAACACCCCACACTCAAAACACCGATCCACCCTCATGCTTCACTCTGGGCATGCAATAATCTGGGTGGTACACTTCTTTGGGGCTTCTCCACACCGTAACTCTCCCGGATGTGGTGAACTCATCAGAAAAAATACATGTTTCACATTGTCCACAGCCCAAAATTCTATACATCTACACGTCTTCTTTCTAATCTATTCTATTTGATTCTATTCTATAAGATTCTATTCATCTATTCTAGATTGTAGTCTATTTGTGTTTGCTTAGTGAGGATTTACAGCACTTTTCTATTTGTGTTTGCATTGTGAGAATTTGCAGCGTGTTTTTCTATTTATGTCAATGTTGTGGGGATTTAGAGTGCGTTTTTCTATTTGTGTTTGCTTTGTGAGGCTTTGGAACATACAGTCTGTCAAACCGATGAAGAAATAATGATTTTGTAAGAGAACAAAAAGCTGAATTGACCAACAAGTAAATATTTGAATTGAATAAGAGTTGCCACAGAAACTAATATAATTATCTAATATAACATCTAATATCTGAATTGGAGGCTAGAAAAGGAGAATCACATTAAACTCTAAAAACACACGCACAGTAAATCAGCAGTTAAAATACATATCAAAGATTTCAAATACTTAATGAGACATTTTCATACTCTGGGGCACAAGTTCATCCAAATAAACTTTGGCTGCTGCTGCTGCTCTTTAAATGCCTTACGTCACCAAACCAGGACTTTCTGTTCTGTTTTACTTTTACATTCGTGGTTGCTTTCGGGTGCAGGGGTGTAAAATTAGATTACAAGGCACTTGCCCACCGAGCGCTTGTTATGAGAATGACGGGCTTCAAAGAAAAGCCACAGCTCTCACTCTCCCACCAGCCGCATGTGTGTGTTTATATGAGCAGCCCTTTCTGAAGCACAAAACATACCTCCAATGTGATTAGAATCAACCCCTGAACTCTCATTCACTATTACCTAGACTAGTCCACTAATATAGTCCACCTGTGAATAGAGCGAGTGAACACTGACACTGATATTGAGAGATTTTATTTAGCGTTTGCTGTTTAGTAATCATTTGATACTTAGCAGCCAGAAAGTATTTATCTTAGGTACAGTAGCATGTTTATTTCTGTTAAAAACAACATTTAAAATAGTTTGATATTACACTTTTTCCACATTGGAATACCATGGTTTGGAAAATGGATGGAAGATAATTTTGTGGGCATCGTGTCCGTTAGTTTCACTATGCATTTTTCTTTTGTAATTCATGATTGTATAGTCATTATTGCAGTGCATTATGGGTGACTGTGGACATTCATAATGTGTTTGTTTGTTTGTTTGTTTGTTTGTTTGTTTGTTTGTTTGTTTGTTTGTTTGTTTAGATAATGTAACTGTAACATTACAGCCTTTTAAAGTACGTAATTCAATAGCATGCATGAAGATTAATTCTTCAAAATAGCCAGACAGAACCTGCATATGCTTTTTTTCTGCACAGAATTAAAAAAAAAATCATAAATATTTTTTTTAGATCAGCTGATTTCTACAGAAAGATTTTAAGAGTATAAGCTAAAAACTTAACAAATAAAATAATTTACAAAAAAAATTCAGCTTTTATTAAAGGATAAAATGCGAATTTAATCAATTAGAATGACTTGTTTGTTAGACAAAGCTACCGCAGTTCTCTCATATAGTAAATAGCAAATAAGAAAATATTACATTAAAAATTGTTTTACAACACTAATCTAAACATTTAAATATTCAATAATATATAATAACTAAAATTCAATCATAATATAACACAAATAAATATTTTAAAAAGTATAAAGATATTTATTAACACATATTTACATGTAAGTAAATAGATAAAATGACAGGCTCTAAAATAGATTTAAATTTAACATAGTTACAGAAAATCCCATCATCCTTCTCTTTCACCAACTTCGCTTCATGTGTAACCATTGTCCCATCACAATAAACGCTAAAATGACATAAACAAATCTTCGCCCCATGACCTGCCATTCGCACTTGTGAATTATAATTTTTCCGTGTTTAATTTAAACACTCGTGGCCCTTTTTGCCTTCCATAAGCACTTGTGCATTATTTAATTTGGTCATGTGTAATTTAAAGACTTTTAGCTGGCATGTTCTTTTAGAAGCACTTATGTATCAAATTTAGTCATGTTTAATTTACAGACTTTTGGCCAATTTTGCCCTCTATAAGCTTATGTGTAATATAAACATTTTAGTGTTTTATTTAAAGACTTTTGCCCTACATTGTCTTTCATTAGCACTTGTGTTTTATCAAATTTTGCATGCTTAATTTAAAGACTTTTGGCCCATTTTGGCTTCTATAAGCTTTTGTTTATTAAAAAAAATGCTGTGTTGAATTTACAGACTTGGCCCCTATTGCCTTCCATAAGCACTCATGTATTATTAAATTTTGCATGTTTAATTTAAAGACTTTTGGCCCATTTGGCCTTCCATAAACTCTTGACTGTTATAAAATTTTGCATGTTTAATTTAAAGACTTTTGGCCTATCAGTCTTTCATAAGCACTCGTGTATTATCAAATTTTGCTGGGTTTAAAGATTTTTGGCCAGCATGTCCTTACATAAGTTCCTGTGTATTATTTCATTTTGCATGTTTAATTTAAAGATTTTTGTACCATTTGGACTTCCAGAAGCTTTTTTGTATTATAAAAAAAAAAAATGTGTTTAAAGACTTTTGGCCCCAATTGCGTTCCATAAGCACTTGTGCATTATCAAATTTAGTTGTTTCATTTTTTGCCCATTTGGCCTTCCATAAGCTCTTGTGCATTATCAAATTTTGTTATCTTTAGTTTTTGGTCGATTTGGCCTTCCATAAGCTCTTGTGTATTAATAATTATAATAGTATTAATTTGGTCATGTTTAATTTAAAGACTTTTTTGCCTCTATTGTCTTTCATAAGCACTTGTGCATTATCAAATTTTGCATGTTTAATTTAAAGACTTTTGGCCAGCATGTCTTTTCGTATGCTCTTGTGTATTATTAAATTTGGTCATGTTTAATTTAAAGACTTCTCATTTGGCCTTCCATAAGCTTATGCGTATTCTAAAAGTTTTCAGGTTTAATTGAAAGACTTTTGGCTCATTTTGCCTTCCATAAGCACTTGTGCATTATCAAATTTTGTAATGTTTTATTTTTGGTTGATTTGGCCTACCATAAGCTCTTGTGTATTATTAAATTTGGTCATGTTTAATTTAAAGACTTTTGACCTCTATTGTCTTTTATAAGCACTTGTGCATTATCAAATTGTGCATGTTTAATTTAAAGACTTTTAGCCAGCATGTCCTTTCATAAGTTCTTGTGTATTATTAAATTGTGCATGTTTAATTTAAAGACTTTTGGCCCATTTGGCCTTCCAAAAGCTTTGTGTATAAAAAAAAATGTGTTTAGTTGAAAGACTTTTAGCCCCAATTGCCTTCCATATGCTCTTGTGGATTATTAAATTTGGTCATGTTGAATTTAAAGACTTTTGGCCCATTTGGCATCCATAAGCTTTTTTGTATTATAAACATTTTGTGTTTAATTGAAAGATTTTTGGCCCATTTGGCCTTCCATAAGCATTTGTGCATTGTCAAATTTTGCCATGTTGAATTTAAAGACTTCTACCCTGCATGGCCTTCCATAAGCACTTGTGTATCATGCTAAGGATGAAAGTGTGTCACACACATTATAAACAAACCCTAGCATAAAAACCGAAGTATACTTTGGTCTAAGATGACCACAGGAATAAACCACCAGGCCTCACACAATTACATGTACATTGAGCTGTTAGACACAGATCAGCTGCGATGCACCAGACATGAACTATCCTAGTGTTTTTTAAACGGGCCCCACACACTTTCATGGAAAAAAAATAATAACTCTGGGCATAACCAGTTTGGGCCGAGCCTTAACGTGCACACAGGCAGCAGATGTGGGTTTTTGACATATGGTCAGACAGGCTGAAGACAAGCATATCTCAACTATTTCTGTCTGAAAAATGATGTGCCTCGGCTGAATTATGGGCTATCGGCACATCTGGCAAAAATTCTGAAATTCATTGTGTTTTTGCAGCATTGATGTTTACAAGTGTTCAAGGTCATTGGTGTGTGTATGTGTGCAGATGAGGGATGCACTGGTGCAGGAGCTGCAGCAGAAGGCTGAGGAGACGGAGCTGCTTCACCTGGAGCTGCAGATGCTGGAGACAGAACGGGTGCGTTTGTCTCTGGTGGAGGACAAACTCATGGATGTGCTGCAGCTTCTCCAGCAGCTGCGGGAGCTGGTCAGTCAGATTCAGTGATCCAACTGTAAATGCCTCCATGTAAAAGTAATAGATGATCGGATTTATTTGTGGTTTAAAACAAACATTCTACTTTCTTTTAACATAAGCTTATTTGAAATCTCCCCTAGAGTTTTAAATCCCATTTTGAATCCATTAAGCAAATCTCTGGGTCTGGCAGGAGCACTTTTAGCTTAGTTTAGCATAGATCATTGAATTGGATTAGACCATTAGCATCTCGTTCAAAAAATTTAAAAAAGAGTTTTGATCATTTTCCAATTTAATGCTTGACAATTTTGTAGTTGCGTCGTGTACTAAGACCAACGGAAAATTAAAAGTTGCTATTTTCTAGGTTAGTTTGACAAGGAATACTCTCATTCTGGTGTAATAATCAAGGAATTTTGGTGCTATACCATGACTGCAACAGGCACAATGATATTATTTAGTACTGTTACCTTGTTATCTATAAAGATACAATTTTGTTTAATATCATTGAACCTGTTGCAGCTGTAGGGCAGAAAAGTTATTATGATAATAAAATTATTCTGTTTCATACACTTCTTAATAGTTTCACAGTGTTTGTAACAAACTAATTTCCCCTGTGGAAAATTTATTTGTTTTCACTTCCGAAACCTTACTGTTTAAATATATATATATATATATATATATATATATATATATATATATATATATATATATATATATATATATATATATATATATATATATATATATATATATATATATATATATTAATACTAATGTTATTTTATAAATTTATTCCTTCATTGTTATTGGAGTTTTTCATGAATTTGAGCAAACCTCAAAATTTGCTCGAACACTGGATTCAAGTTCCCAGAGCTGGGTTGTGCCTGGAAGGGCATCTTTAACCTGATTTCACCAAGTAGGACATGTTCCTGGATTAATATCTATGTTGATCCTGGAACAGTATTCCAATCAGTCAGTCAGAATTAAGGTATGGGCTTACAGTTTATGTTAAATTTAGGGTTATGGTAAGGTTTATGCACTTCCACATGATTGTTATCCAACTATTATTCCTCTCTGATTTTAGGAATATTTTACCGTTAGGGTTGGGTTTAGGGGTAGGGATTACATTTTTTACCACAAAAATGTTTCAGGATCAGCATAGATGTTAATCCAGGATCGCATTGTACTAGGCAAGATCCTACCGTGTGTGTGTAAAACATATCAGAGTAGTTGGCGGTTAATTCTGCTGTTGCGATCCCTGACAAATCAGGGAACTAATTGGATTGTTTTTTGTAATCATAAATTATATTTTTGCCAACTTATAGTCTATAATTAACCTTAATAACCAGATAGCAACACTCTTCCAACCACTGCAACACTTTTATAAGTAGTTTTTGCAAACAGAACTCAAGTTTTCTTCAGAAAATATACAATTATTTGTTATTCAACATAACATTAGGTGTGACAATGTTTTGTCTTGTAATTATTATTTATTAATGCTTACTTTGTGTTTTTTTTTTTCATGTTGTTACTATTGTAGAACGTGTCCAGAAGATCTTTAGGAAAGATTTTACTCAGCACATTGGAGTCCTGCAGTGATCCTCAGCATGGTAAGAGACACAAAACCTTTTAACACACCAGCTTTGCTCTTATAAAATCTTCACTGTTTACCAGGCCTGCTATGCAATGTAATGAGGCAGAAGGATTAGACATGAAGTGGGCTGCTAAAGGGACAACTTTAAATTGTTTTAATATAAACTATGATGTAAAGGTAAACAAAAATCTGCATTAATTGTACACAGTGGAGAATGGAAGCCCAAACCCGCCACAGAATCTAAAAATGTAAAATAAATAAACTAAAATAAAAAATTAGAAAGTCACAGTTCTGAGTTATAAAGTCATAATTCCGATTTATGAACTCATAATTCCTGGTTATGAAGTCAGATTTATGAGTTGTAAAATCAGAATTACGAGTTGTAAAGTAGCAATTCCTAGTTATAGTCATAATTTTGAGTTATAAAGTCAGATTTCCGAGTTAAAAAGTCATAAATCCGAGTTATATAGTCAGAATTCCAAGTTATAAAGTCATAATTTCGAGTTACAAAGTCAGAATTCCGAGTTATAAAGTTACAATTCCAGGTTATATAGTCAGAATTCCGAGTTATAAAGTCACAATTCCGGGTTATAAAGTCAGAATTCTGCATTGCAAAGTCATAATTCCAAATTACAAAGTCAGAATTCTGAGTTATAAAGTCACAATTTCGAGTTATAAAGTCACAATTTCGAGTTATAAAGTCACAATTCCGGGTTATAAAGTCACAATTCTGCATTACAAAGTCATAATTCCGAGTAACAAAGTCAGAATTCCGAGTTATAAAGTCATAATTCCTAGTTACAAAGTCAGAATTCTGAGTTATAAAGTCAGAATTTCGAGTTATAAAGTCAGAATTTCGAGTTATAAAGTCACAATTCCAGGTTATAAAGTCACAATTCTGCATTACAAAGTCATAATTCCAAGTTCGAAGTCAGAATTCCGAGTTATAAAGTCACAATTCTGAGTTATAAAGTCACAATTCCGGGTTATAAAGTCACAATTATGCATTATTTCTGCATTGCAAAGTCATAATTTCGAGTTACAAAGTCAGAATTCTGAGTTATAAAATCAGAAATCCGAGTTATAAAGTCACAATTCAGGGTTATAAAGTCACAATTATGCATTATAAAGTCAAAATTCCGAGTTATAAAGTCAGATTTCTGCATTGCAAAGTCATAATTCCAAGTTACAAAGTCAGAATTCTGAGTCATAAAGTCAGAAATCCAAGTTATAAAGTCACAATTAAGGGTTATAAAGTCAGAATTCTGTATTGTAAAGTCAGAATTCCAAGTTATAAAGTCACAATTTAAAATTTTAAGGTTGCAGTTCCGAGTTATAAAGTCAGAATTACAAGTTGTAAAGTAGCAATTATAGTCATAATTTTGAGTTATAAAGTCAGAATTACGGGTTATAAAGTCAAAATTATGCATTATAAAGTCAGAATTACGAGTAATTGTCAATTCCAAGTTAAAAAGTCATAAATCCAAGGTATAAAGTCAGAATTCCGAGTTATAACGTCAGATTTCTGCATTATAGTCATAATTTCGAGTTACAAAGTCAGATTTCCGAGTTATAAAGTCACAATTCTGCATTATAAAGTCCGAATTCCGAATTATAAAGTCACAATTCCGAGTAACAAAGTCACGATTTCAAATTATAAAGTTGCAGTTCCAAGTTATTAAGTCAAAATTTCGGTTTCTAAAGTCAGAATTCAAGTTTAATAAGTCAGAATTATGCATTATAAAGTCACATTTCTAGTTATAAAGCCAGAATTCAGCATTATAGTCTTGTATACCTTTTCTTTTGTATTTATAAGTTTTATCTGTTGCAAACCACAGCTAAAACTAAAAATAAGTTTAACTGAAATTAACATGAACAAAAAATATATAAAAATGAAACAATTCAAAGGTTATTTTGTCGTTTAAATACTGAACATGTTTTATTACAGAGGTGTAATTGTCATGTACTGTTTATAACACATTCTTGTTGCAGTTGGATCCCATTATGCTGCATATAGATTAAATTAACTTCACAAACATCTAAACTACGGCCCCGTTTACACTAATGCGTTTTAGTTTGAAAACGCATAAGTTTTGCTACGGTTACGCCATCCGTCCACACTACGCCGGAGTTCTCGAGCGCCGAAAACGGAGCGTTTCGAAAACGCTGGAGAGGCCGTTTTCATTCTAAAACGCTGCAGCTCCGTCTCAGTGTGGATGGGGAAAGACGGAGATATCTGAAAACGGAGGCGGGGCTGCAGACATTCGCCTCTCTGATTGGGGCTTTTCCTCAATATTAAGTAGCCTAACACACAGTTCAGTCCTGAATCTTCTCCGTGTAAGTTCAGACTTCGCAAGTTTGATCAAGGCTGCATCTCTTCTTCTCAGTTTGATATGGAAAACATACCGAGGACACGCGTCAATCTTCACAGGGAACAGTGTACTTTATAACTTCATTCACATCACCTTGGCTACGTTGTTTCACTTTCTCAACAATAAAATGTAAACTTGATATAAGGAACTGCCTATTTTTATTTTAATATTAACAACTTAACAGACAGCAGAAATGTTGAGGCGTCGTGCTGCATGAGAGTCATCTTCACTGTGTGGATATTTATAACAAAACGGAGCCGATAACAACTGCCTCCTTTCAATTTCAGTGAAAATACGAAACACACCCTCTCTTTTGCTGAATATCAGTTTTAATAATCGATAATGGCCATTATAAAAGTATAACATACAATAAGTTTATACATTATAGGAAATAAAGGCAAGCGATCAGTCAATATACAGAATGTAGGCTACGTGCTTACATTAATCATTAACTTATCTTTGCGCTCAGCCAAAACACGTTACCTGAGAACAAGTAATAGATTCCAGTGACCAAAGTCAGGGAATATGTCGTTAGATAAAGACAACAAGATGAATGAAATATCATGTTTAATAAATATAGTGAGATTAGATCCAGCGGGAGATGCTTGATGAGAAGTCCGACTAGCAGAGCTCTCATCTGGGTAGATGGGCTCCAGCGATTGCCAAAGTGTGTGTGTGTGGTCACGTGATGTGCGTTTTCAGCGTTTTGGTGTGGACGGAGAGCAGTTCAGAAACGCTGGGTAAAACGCGAGTGTGGACGCGGATCGTTTTCATTCTAAAACGCCGTTTTAAAACTAATACGCACTAGTGTAAACGGGGCCTACGTCTTCTCTGCAGGGAAAGCGCATATTTTAGAGGTGCTGAACGCTCTCTGTCATGAACTGGCCGCGTGTGAAATCCTGTCTAACGGCGAGACCATAGAGAGATCACAGAGTCACCAGTCTCTCACCAACTCGCTGCTCATCTCCTGCTAAATCTCCGTTACATTGCTGCCATCTGATGGTCAATGGATGATACGCACTAACTAACAAGCCACGTTGGGCAATGGGACCAAGATTAGCCATGCATTTGTCTTTGTTTATATGTCTGTGTATAGTTGTTTAAATCATTTAGCTCATTTTCATTTATAATGACACATATTTCTGTAAATAGTTTGTGTAAATCATTTAGCGTATCATTTAGAATGAAACACATTACTCATTTTAAACAAGGTAAGACACTGCAGGTAAATATGGTGAAAAAAAAGAAATAAAATTAATAAATTGTAAATAGTTAGTAGCATACTTTCCCGGTTAATGTATTATACTTAGTGGTGTAAAGTAACAAATTACAAATACTCAAATTACTGTAATTAGGAAGAAATTGTAATTAAATAAGTAGTATTAAAAATGTGAAATTTTACTTTGCCTTGAGTACATTTTTAGTACTTTTACTCCACTACTTTCCTTTAAAATGCAGTCATTACTTTATTATTTTGTTTATTGTACAAAAACGGAAATGGCCTTAAACACCCAGCAGCCCAAAGTGTCAACATGACGCCAGATTGACGTTGTACTCCAATGTCGTGGTGAAGTTTCATTTTGTTTGGAAATGAAAATCGGGTTGACGTCAGAACCCAACGTCAGGCCGACGTCAATGTCCAAAGTCCAACCTAAAAATCAACCAAATATCAACGTATTATGATATTACAGCTTGACGTTGTGTGGATGTTACCATTATGACATCTATGAGATGTTGGATTTCGGTTGCCATACCTGATGAATAAATGTCAGTATTTGATTTCAATATGACATTAGTTTAAGATGTTTGTTTAAAGTTGGATTTTGGTCACTTTCTAACACAACCTGAAATCAACGTTTTTATTGGACATCAAAATAACATTGTCTTTAGACGCTGACTAGACATTGAATTTTGGTCACCTGACAACACAACCTAAATCTAACAAAATATTAATGTCTAATGATGTTGTGTGCCTGCTGGCCAATAACTAAATGCACTACAGAATGTTACGTTTACACATCCACAAATTACATGTAAATGCATCAGCTTTTTACAGAATAATTCTCACTACTCTGAAGTACTTTTAAAAAGGTCTTTTAACTCATACTTTGAGTAATATTTACAACAGATACTTTGCACTACATTTTAGGCAAGTAATGGTACTTTTACTTAAGTATGTTATTTCAGTACTGTTTCCACCAATGATTATATTAAAGGTGCCTTAGAATGAAAATCTGTTTATAGCTTGGAATAGCCGAATAATAAAACTTCAAATCATGAAAATGGCATACTGTGAGTCTAAAACACACTTGTTTCCCTCATTCTCATGTAAATCCTGAGAATGTAAAATCCCAGTGAAAAACAGGCCACTTGGAACAAAAACATTAACTCCGGCTATACACATGGGATCATAAATATCCACGCCCCGGGCTGAGATTATACACAACAGTTACATATTTTTTCCTTATTTTTATTAATATAACTAAGTTGTTATGTATGTGGGACTTTTATTTTGAAAGAGTTAAGGAGCAGTTTTGTTAAGCAGGAAGCCATGGATTACAATGGAGCATTCACAGCTTGTCAGAATGCAAAATGCAGGATATACAGATTAATGCCACCCTGAAGAGGCATGAAAGAGGTTTAAAATGTCTTTTGTTAGTTTAACGTGTATTTTGTGAAATTTGCCATACATGTATGTTTGTAATGAGCCAACAGATGCACGTTTAAAATAAAGCAACAGACACATGCACATTGTATTTAAGCTCAGCACATATAAACAGTTTTAATATATATATATATATATATATATATATATATATATATATATATATATATATATATATACAGTTGAAGTCGGAATTATTAGCTCCTCTGTATATTTTTCCCAAATGTTTGCTTAACAGAGAGAAGATTTATTCAACACATTTCTAAACATAATAGTTTTAATAATTCATTTCTAATAACTGATTTAATTTATCTTATAAGGTTTTATTTGGGTTAATTAGGTTAACTAGGCAGGTTAGAGTAATTAGGCAAGTTATTGTATAATGATGGTTTGTTCTATAGATTATATTAAAAAAAAAAAAAAGCTTTAAAGGACTAATAATATTGACCTGAAATGGTTATTTAAAAAACTAAAAACAGCTTTCATTCTAGCTGAAATAAGGCAAATAACACTTTCTCCAGAAGAAAAATTAGATTAGACATGTTGTGAAAATTTTCTTGCTTTGGGAAATATTTTTAAAAAAATAATAAAATCCAAGGGGGGCTAATAATTCTGACTATCTGTATACATTGGATGTTTTCATTACATTAGACTGAAAAAAAACACTATCAAAAGCCAAAAAGTCCACAATCTTAAAATTGTAAGGTTTAAGAAAACAAATCAGAGTTTTGCCTGCAGTGTCTCGCCTTAAAGCTACATTTCCTATGTTTGTTTTTTTGTTTCTGTTTTGCGGAATCACACATTGTTGGTCAGTATTATCTTAAAATACGGTGCTGTTCATAACATACAGGAACACCTGGTTGAAAACCACTCAGGTATAGACTATGTTAAGCTTATAATAACAATCAAGACTTGTTCAAGGGAAAAACATCTATAAACTGTCCATTACTTTACAGTTATGGGTGTGAAAATAACTTGACAAAATAAAGCTTCCTCCATATCACACAGACTGTTTATTCACTGTTTTATTGAGTTTGTCTTCTATTGGTTCAATCTGGATGTATTGTCTAACCCTGTTTACTCGAGAGTTAATATGATGAAATATACACACACTCTAAAAAAGGCGACACAGTGGTTAGCACTATAGCCTCACAGCAAGAAGGTCTCTGGTTCGAGTCCCGGCTGGGTCAGTTGGCATATCTGTGTGTACTTTGCATGTTCTTCCCTCGTTGGCACGAGTTACCTAGGGGTGCTCCAGTTTCCTCCCACTTTCCAAAGACATGTGCTGTAGGTGAACTGAACAGACTAAATTGTCGGTAGTGTATGTGTGTGAATGAGTATGTATGGATGTTTCCCAGTACTGGGTTGCAGCTGCAAGGGCATGCACTGTGTTAAACATATGCTGGATAAGTTGGCAGTTCATTCCGCTGTGGTGACCCCTGCCGAATAAAGGTACTAAGCAAAATGAAAATGAACGAATACACAAGAACGCTAGGTTATTTTAACCAAAACTGGGAAAATACGGACAAACCTTTACTTTGGGTTTTATTTGGTCCTATAATAACACAGTGGTTCATTTTGCCCATATTTTATCCAAAATTGAGTTGAAATAATCCAGCATTTTTTGTGTAATTTAAAAAATTGTTCTAATTTGATCATGGTAATATTATCAAGGTGCATTCAAAATATTATAAAATGGTCATCAAAATTTTCATCAATGTATTTAAAAACAATACACATAAGACATGAAATAAACTATCCAGTGTCAGCACCATTTTGAAATAATGTAGCGTTTTCACTGTGCAGAATACTATAGTATGCATGATAGAATTCTGCCCTATTCTCTCATAACAGGACAAAAATAAAGTTATTTATTTATAACAATATTAGTTATTATTACAACTACAAAGTTATTTCAAAAATGCTGTAAAGCAAAAGTAAAAATACTTGCATATTTGTTCATTGCCATTTAGATGATTAAATAATTGTATGATATTAATTATAACGATCTGTGAATTACAGACGCAAAGATATGTTGTGATATTAATAGTTACTGTTCTTAGTGTAAAATGTTTATTTGTCTTTAACACTTTTTTTTTCACATGATTTGCATAAAACATACTGTATGTGTTACAATTCAAAGTGTTTGTCAAACGTTCTTCAAGAAGTTTTCATTTTTGAGACTAGATTTGTTGTTCATACCAGGTCTACTGAACAGTGTATCATCAGTGCTTATGCATTTAGAAAAAAAACAACAGAACACTTTTTTTTTTGTACAATGATTTATACACACACTTGTTTTTCAAACATCCATTGACATATTTCAGTTTTTTTTTTTTTTTGGTTTGAAAACACCTAAAAAGTCTCTTTAAATAAAGCTGAAATAATTAACAAATCTATAGCATAAATCAATATAAAAAAGGTTGAGAAACCCAACATGCGAAGTAGTGCATCACGATCCCTTCATCTGAGATTTAACAGAAGGCATACAGCTCGTATGGTGACACAGGAGGAAAAAAATCAAGAATAAAAGAGAATATAATTATGTGCTATACTTGTTGAACAGTTTGTCCTCTTAGATGTTTTTTTTAAATTGTGCAAATAAAGCAGTTTATTCTAAAAATGATGTGACTGCAGAATACTGTATGCCAAAAGATCTTTGCTGCTCTTCCGGCTCACACATATACAGTACAGTTACCGTCAGGCAGTATCTTTATTTTACAGTGAGTGATCAATGAGGTTTTTTTTACACCCAGAAATTCTTCGGATCAGTTCAATTATTGTTCTCCTTTCAGTTTTATCTTGGGACCCAAAAAAACGGGTCTAATAGTTGATTTAATGAAAATGATGCTGCGTTTTGATTAATAAGCACTTAATTCTTCTGTAAGATTTTCACAATCTTACACCAGCACCACTGCGGTCTGGTAACAGGCTATTATTTACTACAAGCAAACAAACAGAAAAAACAAATCAATCCTAAATAATAAAAAACACACACACTCTTACCTATTTACATCAACATGTGTTACTTATTATTTGACATATTCGCCTAAAGATAATAAAAATACAAAGGGAAAAAAAGTCACGGAGCCAAATACAAAACCTACGCTTAGCTTTTAAAGGAAAAGTAGGAGGTTTAAAATGGGGTGAAATATCAGTGTAGTGTTTATACTAGTGCTTTACTTTGCACTATAGTGTCAAATGGAGAAAACGCAACGGTTTTTATGTATTTCCTACCAGAGTAGTGATGATGGGGACAGAGCTAAATAATCGGGTGCATTTGGGTGACGTCTGTTCCTGTCGAAGGTCGAGTCGGCCTGTTTAGCAGCCGAAGGTCTCCTGGGAGGCGTAAACCATGTAGAGGAAGCCGTCTTCGTCACGCTCTTGTTCGTAGATCTCAGAAATGGGGGTGGACACGCTGACCATGCTGTGCTGATTGACAAGAAGGAAAAAGGCCTGGGTGGGGTTGAGCTGCAGTCGACGCCTGCGAGAGATTTCAGAGTTGATTATAATGACTAAAACATGCACATTCAAGGCAAATGCAAGGCTGTTCCGCTTAATCCACAGTTGCTCTTTAGTTTCTTAAGCACTTGCATGTCAATGTTAAAAGTTACAAAAGTCCACAGGGCGCAAAAATATTTCCAAATACCATCATAAAAGTATCATATTTTAAAAAATGTAAAAAAAAAATTTTCACCAATATCAGCCATGATGAGATCTACAATATTAGCCAATAAAGCCATGATAAAACTACATTAGCACCCTTTTTAAGATTGTTTATATATTGCCACTATTGTTGAAAAAACTACACTAAAAAATATTTTTACTGCTTGTTTAAACCACTTATTTGAGATAAGCAGACTCAACACAATTCTTTGGTTTTTTTGACAACCTAATTGTTTTATATACAATCCACTTAAATGTGTAACAACAATCAAGTTAACAATCGAATTGTGTTGGGACAACATGAAGCAATTTTTGTTGAACCCTGCATTTTGTACAGTGTAAATATATTATTTTACATACATTCCAGTAGGGCTGGCGGTTCATTCCGCTGTGGTGACCCAAGATTAATAAAGGGACTAAGCCGAAGAGAAAATGAATAAATAAAAGTAGGTCTGCACAATAAACTTCAACACATTGTAAACACAACTGTTTTAAAAGTAATCTCTAATAACTAATTTCTTTTGTCTCTGCCATGATGACAGTACATAATATTTTAGTAGATATTTTGCAAGGTAGTAGTATTCAGCTTAAAGTACAATTTAAAGGCTTAACTTGGTAAATTTGGTTAATTATGCAAACATTGGTTTGTTCTGTAGCCAATTAAAAAAATATATATTTCTTTAGGTGGCTAATTACACTGACCTTAGTTTTTACTTTTTTCATTCCAGTCAGATAATAAGACTTTATTACTAATACTTTATAATTCAGAAACCTTGCCAACAAAATGGAAACCTGTTAACAAAAGCACTTAAATGGCACTGGAATGAAATACTGCCATTTTAATGGGTTTCAGTGGGGTAATTTGGGCCTTGAAGGTCCTAAGAGGAATTATTTTTTGCACCACGTGTAAAATAGATTTATGAATGGAAATGGGGTAATAATAATACACTTCAATACAAATACAGCTTTTTGCCTAAATGTATGCTGCTTGCATTAATACAAGAAAACCTGGCCTAAAAATATAATGATGGACAAGGTTTTTTTTTTTTTAAACTCATTTCTGTTTTTTGAGAGCATCAAATTAGATAATTTCACTGAAACATATGCAGTAAGATAACTTCAAAATTCCATGTTAAACTACACATAAGAAAATTACCTTAGCATTTTGTTAGAATCCTAATTTTTACAGTGAAGTGTCAGAAACTTCACCTTTGAACTCAAAATTTAATCATGATTTCAAGCCTGATCTATAAATAATATGGCAGCCATGACTCATAGGCAAGGATTATGAAGTATGATCGGCAGCATGTGTCTCTAGTCTGATCATCTGACCGAGTCTGTGTTCAAATACCTGGAAGGCAACACTGATCTTACAAGAGGAAAGATAACTTGCTTTCACATTCAAGCATCACAAAAGAAATAGGAAAATAGCCCGCCACAAAGAATGTGGATGTTGCGCAAACAGTTTTCAAGTTCAAGCAGTTGAAAAGAGTTTTGCTAAAGTCTCCTGTTGATGACGGGGTCAGAAGACACTTTTAACTGGAACCGCATAGCATTCTCCTCCCCCATCAGACAAGTAAACAAACTGGATACAGCTAAAGTAAATGCTATTTACTGCTTACAGTGACTTGCACAAAAATATTTCTGTTTATCTCCATTTCTTCATGACTTTCAGCTGATATCAATAAGTCTCAACGTCCTGTTTTTTTGTGCATTTAAATTTTCCAAAGTCAAAATTAGGCACTGAATTTATGGATGTTTACCTGATAATCTTTACCAGCTCACTCATGTTAACATGGTCAGGGACAAGGAACTTGGTCTTGTCCAAGACTGGAAGTTGCTTTTCCCCCTTATACCTCTCAATGATCACCTGGAAGAAGAAAAAGTGTTGAAATGGGTCTAGTAGCATTTTTTTTAGACAACATATCCTTTGAAATATATTTATACAAACCAAATATACAACACTGTAATATAGATTTCAAATGTTCATACATTAGAATAGGTTTTATCAGATTATACAATAGTGACTATCAGACACAATCTAAAATACTAGTCAGTGCAATAGTTTATATTTGAAAAATCTTCAGGCATATTTAAACAAGAATAATTTGATCATGACATTAAAATGTTCTTTTTAATCATTTTAGTGCAGTTTTAGTATGATCACCTATTCTTTTATACATTTTATTACAATAAAGCCAGCTGCTGCCATTGCATTTTTACATTATATGCTAAATGATTATAGATCAATATTTTCTAATCATTTAGCATATAATGTCAAAATGTTAAAGTAGAACATTAAAGTAGAAAGTTACTATGCTTTTTATGTACAGTGCTCAGCATATACGAGTACACCCCCCACAAATGTCTGATTTCAATTAATATTTTCTATAGGATACTGTACAATATTTTATTTGTGCATATACATTAGTTTATTCAGTACTGAAGCCATAGGAGCCTTAGGAACTTTTACAAAAAATATATACAATTTTGTTGAAATGTTGTAGTTTGTAATTTTTTTTTGCAATATTTTGCATTAATTTAAATATATTATCTTTTCATTTCTAAATATGTTCTGTGACTGAAATATTATTTTTAATAAAAATATCTGTTTAATTATCGGTTTTGATCAAATGCACCAATATATATTATCCATATGCACCGAGAAATGGGGAAAAAAATTTCGCCTCCAAAAATTTTCAAACTGGGGAGAGAACTGTATATAAAAATCACTTATACTGAATTTGATGCAGATGACAGAATGGAATGTCTTGTCTTTGAAATATATTTCCTAATATATTTCACTAAAGATAAAGATTACAATAAAAAATTAAGATTATTTCCTAATATATTTTGATATATTCATATAATGGTTTAGAGCTGTGGATACATAGAACAATGTATTTTAATATTACTTATTTTTATATTTCCAAGGTCTAGAAATCACACTTTAAAATGATTGATGCTTTGTTAAATAAATGCAGTATTTCTAACTGCTTTAGCTTCATCTTTTCTTTTTCAATAATTCTAAGTCACCCCAAGGCCCTCATAGAAGTTGAAGCCCATTGTTTTAGAGTAATAAATTTCAGGATCTTAAAAGAAATCCGGAGCTGACAGGTAAGTGACATCTTGAAAGCAATAAGGCTAAAGCAATAAGTCTAAATTCATTTATGACACTTGCATAAAACAAAACTAGTTTCTCACCGGAATTTTATTAGGATGCTGCTCTCGTATCTGCTGCACTTCCTTGCAACGATCAGCTGAAAAGACAAAAAACAAACAGAAATTTGGTACACTTCTGAATAATATACATTTTACAGTCCAAATTCAAAATACACAGTAAGTATATTTTCAAGACTCATTCCTGAAAACACTGTAATCACTGCATTAGCATTTGCTGAATTTGCTTATGTCAAACCTGTTTAGCAGAAACGCTCAATAAACATTCCTAAAAACTTGAGGAAAAATAATTGCGGATGTGTTGTTTGACATGCCCTACTCTACAAACCTATTCCACCATAATGTACAGTATAACAGACAAACAAACATTAATTTCTGTTAAAAGGTTTAATATCTTTTGTTATCACTCTGAAAGCTCAACAATGGTTAATCAACGCATTTGCATTATTTAAATAAACTACACGTTTTAATCTTGTAATTAAAATTTACAAGATTTGCATTTTTAGAGACATTGTCTGTTTTTATTCCTTTTCTATCATTTATTTCTCATCTGCTGATTATTTTATTAATTTATGTTAATATATTACATAGGCTATTTTCTATACATTTCTAAAATGCTTTGGCATTCGAGTTTGCTTTGAACTTGGAGTGAAAGAAGCAGATTTTACCTGTCAGAGGGTGCAAATGGCTCCTGAATAGTATAAAAGTAAGAGAAATAGTGGATTTTTTTCAACAGTCTTTTTACTTTAAGCCATTGAAAAGAAACTGTATAACAATGTCATAATAAATAAAATTGTAAAAATTAACTTATGTTTTGTTTGTCGAAAATCAATATCTATTTAAGTGATGATGTGGGTAACTTGTGTTTCATTCTGGCTACCACTGCAAGTATATTTCAAAGTAAAACTAAAAAAAATCCAGCTTGCTTATCAGGGTAAGCTTCCTAACTTGTGTGTCATTTTTACTGATGTCATGTCTGGGTCATCCGTGTCAATTGTATAATCCCAAAGGCTGGACAAATATAAGACTGTATGCAGATCATATTGACCCGGACTCTTACAGATGTGTTTGAAACAGCAAATCTATGTTGCACTTGTTATGTTTAGGAAGATTATGCAAGGGTTTTATGCTCCTCCCTCCCCACACCCTGTCCACAGTCTGGACTATGAGAAAGAGCTCATATTACAGCATCATATCAACAGCACGTGTACAGTCCATCCTTTCCTTCAATGTTATTGTCAAACAATAAATATTCTAAATATATAAATGCATCATTTACACCAAATGTAACAGAAAAACACTACTGTCAAAAAAAAGAAATGTTGATCTCACATTTTCACAAAGCTGGTAAACAACACATTTATCTAGCTACATATCTGTAACTATATGTCATTCATCTATGTTTCTAAGTAAAAAGTTAAATATAAGGTTATATACGTATTTACAAACACAACAGTTGTAAAAAAAATAAAGCTGATAAAATTTAAACACAAGGCCTATAAAAAAGCCCAAGCTAGCTTACTGTTTAGCAACTGACCTCTGTCGGTTTTTGTTAAAAACTGTCATTTAGACTTTAATATTTATTTCTATAATCGTCTCATAAGCATTTAGAGCTTTGTAGAGGAATGTAAACAGTGTGTCACGCAGTTGCTAGCAGGCTAGGGACAAAAACAAACCTGATAAACAAATACACTTCGGCTGACAAGGCACGAATAAAACTCATCTTACCGAAGCTCCGTCGTTGTTTGAAGGGTCTGTCGGATGGCATAACTGTGCTTGAATGTGGTTAAAAGTAGTTTAAAGGGTTTGCGTGTTATTATATGCTGAATTGTCGGTCGACTCGGCTTCTTTTCGAGCTCCTGACTCACTGTAAGCAAAACAGCTCGAGACAATATACTAAAGCTCGTGACGTCATCAGATTTAAAGAGACAGAGTCCTCTTTAAATGAATAGTTTAACCAAAACTAAACATTTACTCAGCATTTGCTTAACCTCAACTGGTTTTAGACTATTATGGGTTAATATTTCCTATTAAATGAAATAGAAGATATTTTGAAGAATGTTGGAATCCGGTAACCATTGATATCCATTGTAGTGGGGAAAAATGCAAAATTAAGTCAAGAGTTTTCAACATTTCTAAAAAATATTTTCTTCTTTTGCGATCAATTTAAATTCAAACAGGTTTTTGCAGCCATTTACAAGAATTATTTTAAACATGAAATCATTTTCAATTCTCTATATAAACCTAAACTAAATTTATATTATGGCAAAAAACAAAGCACCTTTTCCATTCAATATGAATACACACAGCCACAAAAAGTAATAAAAGGAAATACATTGTTGTTTTATTGTCCTGTTAGCATTCACAAACAAGTACAGTATGTAATAGTGTCATGTTTTTGCTTTTTGATGATGAACAGTTTGGAGTACTTGCAAAAATGAGAATGAGAAAACAATAAATTAAGTATATGGCAAACTATTGGAATGATAAGCAAGAGCAGTACAAACCATATTTTTATAATAGGATAAGAAGCAACTTCCTGTAATGTTATGTGGTTAATAGTACTATATAAACCTCACTGAAACATTAAATGAAACACTTTTGGCCTGTAATTACAGAAAAAAAAATACTTCAGAAGTACTTAGAAGGACTACTCTGTGGGATTTTGAATGACGATCAGGAAATAGTCCTTGTCTGTGGAGAAAACAGAGTAAATATATGATTAATTTCTGATCATTACAATTAGTTGATATCAGATTTATATAGCACATTACAGAATAATACAACACGCAAATTGGTTTTTGTAAAGATAGACTTGAATGTACAACATTATGGCATTTATAACAAAACATCAACCCCTACCCTAACTCTAAACCTGTAAACAGTAATGTAAAAATATTAATTATTGTTATACAGTGTCATTAAAATTGCTGCTATATTGATGTGCATATCGCACTTCTAGCCAGCAGTGTATCCTATTTCTATCTAGACTTTACCCTAAATCAGGGCTTTTCAAAATAAGGTCCGGGGGACCCATTCAGTGAAATGTTCAGAGAAAAGGCTTAAATAAAACATATATATCAATAAATAAAAGTAATTAATACTTTTGTATTAAAATAAGCCTAACATTGTATTAAGAATAAGGCTAATACATACAATTTAATAATAACTTGTTAAATTTGCAAAAATAAATAAATAGCAGCTGGATAATTATTTTAAAATAAAGTATTCATATAAGTAAGTGTTAAATAAACAAACACATAGCATTACAATGAGTAATATAAAAAAGAATAATATACTGCTAAAACAAAACTACATTTTTCCAAATAACATTTAAAATTTTATTAGTATGTAAATCGATCTAAATCAGGGTTGTTACTAGATCAGATATGGTTCAAGCCTTAAGGTAATGAAAATATATTACTTATTAAATTTTTATGATTTATATTATTTATTAAATTTCCCATTCATTGTATTTTATCAACAACTACCCCTACCCCAACAATTCACCTATACCGCATGTCTTTGGACTCGTGGGGGAAACCGGAGCACCTGGAGGAAACCCACGCAAACACGAATGAACTGGAAGTGTTGATATAGGCAAATTAGCTGAACTTATCCTAACTTTGTTTAATTTTTATTGTTGTTATTATTAAATTAGACCGTTTGAATATGGGGCGCTGTGGTGGATAGCGATATTGCCTCACAGCAAGAAGGTCATTGGTTCAAGCCTCAACTGGCTCCATTTGCATGTTCTCCTTGTTTCGCGTTGGTTTCCTCCAGGTGCTTCGGTTTCCCCCGCAAGTCCAAAGACATGTGCTATAGGTGAATTGGGTAAGCTAAATTGTCCATAGTGTATGCGTGTAAATGACAGTGTATGGATGTTTCCCAGTTATGGGTTGCAGTTAAAAGGGCATCCGCTGTGTAAAGCATATGGTGAATAAGTTGGCAGTTTATTTTGCTGTGGCGACCCATTATTACTAAAGAGACTAAGTCAACAAGAAAATGAATTAATTAATGAATTACCCTAAACTACTGTAAAAAGACTGAACCCCAATTACATAGATAAAGTGAAAAACATCACGTTAAGCGTTTTCTTCCCCCACTGAAGTCTATTATAAGGAAAAATCTTAATGTGGCTGAATGCACCTTAACAACAAGTGGGGAAAATAAAATTTTTGACAAATTTTACTTGTGATTAGCACCAACTACTAGCAAAAGAAAGAGCCCCATTTCCACAGCTAAAGTAAACATTATTGTGCCAAGCGTTTTCCCCCATGCTGTTGTGGGAATGTCAATGACATGCACAAGCACATTCTTTTGACAGCAAGGGTTAATCCATTATAAATAAAATTAGATTTTATTAAGAGGCTTTTTAACATTTAGTTTCCCTCGGTTGTTGTAAAGTTACATTAAGCCTTTCTTTTGACAATAATCAGTGTTAATTACAAGTACTGTTTGACATAAATATGAGTTTCTCTGGTGAATGTTTGGGTACATTAATGGGCACCTATGGTAAAAAATCTACTTTTCAAGCTGTTTGGACAGACATGTGTGTAAGTATAGTATATAGACTGTCATATTGGGGTGATATAAACACACCCAGTCCTTTTTTTTCAATTTAACAACATAAAACTGTGGACCAATTGGAGCGGTTTTTAGAGCGACCGCAACTTGACATAGGAGTGCGGTTCCCCCACCCACCAATATTGATTGACAGGCGGGTCATCATATCCTTAGGTTGTTGATTTACGTTCACCATTTTCAGCGCGAGTCAAAGAGAAATCACTAAAGGAACACCCTTGCTCTATTTTTAGATGTTAGGCTTATTAGGCTCAAAATAAGCTCAATATTCTCCACATTATCGCTCTAATCGGAATTATTGGTTGTATCTTTAGGTAGGTTTGCAAACGTGTACTTTTCATTGCGTCTACCTTAAACTTCAGCCGTTTGCATTTCTCGAGGTCGCAGAAGCTCCCTGTGATCTTAACTTGGTGCAGCTGGAAAAGTGCAAGCGCGTTGCTTCATGTGCGTTGCCTGCAGGCCGCACACCAGAAGCGTCGCGTGACGCTGATGCAGCGCCTTGCATTTTGGAGTTCTGGGCGTGGGTTTCTGTCAGGGTAAACACAATGGCGCTTCAAGCCAGCGGCTGGGCGCCGCAAACAGCCGCAGTTGTGTTTACCCTGATGTAGGCCTGTGTTTAGAGTTCTAGAATGCGTGGCGCGACGATTCGGGACACTTAATGTTTCTGCCGCGCCACAGAGAGTGTCTGGTGTGCCATGTCGCGGCGCATCCGGTGTCGCAGTCAAAGTTAATTCAGTGTGCGTGGTTATTAGTATCAGTGTACAACCTCGGCACTTTAAACTAGAACACAGTTGTCTGTAAAACTGTCCAAAGACACAAAGACACTCTCTGCTTGGTCTTTGTCCGAGTCGAACATGTACGGCTGAATGCTGATCCTCTCACTCCTGCTCCATCTCACAGTCTGCTTGTCTGTTGCCAAACACAGAGCGGGTAAGCTCTTGGCTCCGCCCCCTTGTTACGTTGGGAGGGAAGCCGAAACTAATTTTCATGTGAAGCAACACATGCCTAAAACAGCAACTGTGTAAACGCCCCCAACATGACACTTTTGAACACACTATAATAAAAACATCTGAACTGTGTTTTGAACTGAACCTACACTGGCACACTCAGAAGAACCATAATACTAATATTAAATCATAAAAAGGGGTAAACTATGTGCCCTTTAAGCCCTGTTAGGCTTTTTCAACGTTAAGCGTTTTAGAATGAACCCACGAGATTGCAAAAAAAACTGCAGATTGCATTTGTTGTTTTTTCATATGCAGATGTAAAACTTGGTGGAATGTCTTACATGATTTGGTATTTTTAACAGTGATACATTTCTTTAATATAATCATGATACTACATTTTCATACCGTTACATCTCTAATGTATCTTTACCTGGTGCAATCATGATCTCATTCTTCTTTGATCGAACTCGTAGAAAGGTGAGATCATTCTGAGGGTCGATGTCCCTCACTATTCCCCGGGCCTTCATGAGCAGCTGATGGATGTTAGCAGCATACTGAACTGTGCTCGTGTTGTCAAGAGTGCTTTTAATGGGGATTCCTACGAGAAAACACACAGGACATATTAAAGACCCAACAACAAAGATGTCTTTGTTTTATGCTGCACTGAAGCACATGACATTGTTTGCAGCTCAACCAAAACACGCAATTACATCTGCTTATTTCTTAATTGGCAAATAATAGATACCTTCTGCATTAACAATGATGATTCCCTGTACTCCTTTCTGAGACTGAATCCTTTTAATAGTCTCCTCCACCTCGGCCTGAAACAGATTAAAACAGACAATTAAACCACAAAACCTGCTTATAACACGGCTAAATAGTTAGTATGCTTCAAGATAAACGTTCCGTTAAATTAATAAATTAGTCTTTACTGAAAAAATGTCGTGTTTTTGCTTTTGTTTACTCGAGAAATTGTTGGCTACTAAGGGCCATCTCGCAAATGACAACGCCCAGCAGTCATTGTTTACCTATTTAAAAACTCTTCTGAAAAATAAAGTGGTGAATAAAATGTTTTTTCAATTAAAGTCATGTATGATCATATATCAGTGGTAAAAATCTACTTGCCATTGTGAAGACAAACCGCTGTTTTCGTTGCTATGAATGATGCTGCTGCGAGCTACGGAAGTAGAAGTAGGTAATGTGTGTGTGAACGGTCGGTTGTGTGTTACTGCCATCTGCTGGACTGGAGCTTGTAGTTCTCTCGGATAGAAACAAAAAGGTTACTTTATTGCTGCTACTTCTTTTAGATATATTGTTAAACAGTATCTAGTGTATTGCCGTGAAAATACTTCATTGCTAGTACTTTTAGATATATTGTTAAACAGTATCTAGTGTATAAACGTGAAAATAAACACGAAGATTTCCGACTATACTTAGAATGACATCTTCATTGTTTTTAAGGAAGTTAAAGTGTTTTTGATCACGTGAAGCATGTGTGTTTGCCATATATTATTCATTCAATATTTTTTTCTTCAGCTTATTCCCTTTATTCATAAGGGGTTGCCACAGCTTGTCCAGATTTATGCAGCTGATGATGCTGATCGTTTTTATTTATTTACTTATTTTATTTATTTTTTTATTTAACAGGGACAGTTCTCATTAATAAACAGTAGCCAGAGTTAGCCACAACAGCTAATTTTTATCTGTTGCCCCCATACCAGATTTTAAAAGGCAACCTAAAATAACATTGAGTTCACAAAGTTTTAAAGTGTGTAGGGCTTTCTTATTTAGAGAGTCTCTGATACTACTAATATATAAGCATAATTCAGTCATCAACACCTTTAAATTCGGTTTCCTATTGGTTAATTTACATTTATGAATGTAAAATTTTGTTAGCAAAATAATTAATTAAATAAAAACAATTTTCCTCTTGATTATGGTACATAGAAATGGCAAAAAGTAAATTTTCCCACGGCAATGACAGGTTTAGAACACTGTAATTGTTTATTAATAAATTTTTGCACCTCACTCCATAAGTTGACTGAGTATGAGCAAGGCCAAAATAAATGTAAAGCAGTCTCCTCATATTCACTACAAAAATACAATTTACATCAATCCAACTTTAAATTTTTTGTAAATAATGTTTTGCTCAATAAAATATGTGGAGGAGTTTATAAGATATTTCTTTAATTTTATTTCTAACATAATATTTCTGTGGTAACAGCCACACTTTTTTCCAGCAAATCAGTTGATCCTTTAATGACATCCAATAAGATTGAATAAGGTACAGTAATAAGTTCTCTTTGGAAAAGGGTACGGATAGCCTTATTGTTAGTCTTGGTATGTATTGTAAAACAGGTTTTGCCCACATAGGTCTTTGTATTTGTTGGGGAAACCAGACAGAGCACCCGGAGGATACCCCACACAAACACGGGGAGAACATGCAAACTCCACACAGAAATGCCAACTGACCCAGCCTGAATTCAAATCCGTTCTTGCTGTGAGGCGACAGTGCTAACCACTGAGCCACCATGTCGCCCAATATATATTACATTACTCGTTCATTTTCTTTTCGGCTTTGTCACTTTATTAATCCAGGGTCGTCACAGCGGTATGAACTGCCAATTTATCCAGCACGTTTTTACGCAGCGGATGCCCTTTCAGCCACAACCCATCTCTGGAAAAATAAATTATATTATATTATATTATATTATATTATATTATATTATATTATATTATATTATGTTATGTTATGTTGTGTTGTGTTGTGTTGTGTTGTGTTGTGTTGTGTTGTGTTGTGTTGTGTTGTGTTGTGTTGTGTTGTGTTGTGTTATGTTATATTATATTATACTATACTATACTATACTATACTATACTATATTATATTATATTATATTATATTATATTATATTATATTATATTATATTATATTATATTATACAAGAAGGTTGCTGGGTCGATGATTCGAGCCTCGGCTCAGTTGGCGTTTCTGTTTGGAGTTTGAATGTTCTCCCTGCATTCGCGTGGGTTTCCAAAGACATGCAGTACAGGTGAATTGGGTAGGCTAAATTGTCCGTAGTGTATGAGTGTGTGTGGATGTTTCCCAGAGATGTCAAAGTGCTGGATAATTTGGCGGTTCATTCTGCTGTGCCGACTCCGGATTAATAAAGGGACTAAGCCAACTAGAAAATTAATGAATGAATGATTATTATATTATATTATATTATATTATATTATATTACATTATATTATATTATATTATATTATATTATATTATATTATATTATATTATATTATATTATATTATATTATATTATATTATATTATTCATTCATTCATTTTCAGCTTAGTCCCTTTATTAATCTGGGGTCACCACAGCAGAATGAACCGCCAACTTATCCAGCAAGTTTTTACGCAGCGGATGCCCTTCCAGCCACAACCCATCTCCAGAACACATCCACACACACATACTCATACACTACAGACAATTTAGCCTACACCAATTCACCTGTACCGCATGTCTTTGGACTGTGGGAGAAACCGGAGCACCTGGAGGAAACCCACAAGAACACAGGGAGAACATGCAAACTCCACACAGAAACACCAACTGAGCCGAGGCTCGAACCAGCGACCCAGTGACCTTCTTGCTGTGAGGCGAACGTGCTACCCACTCCGCCACTGCGTCACCTATATTATATTATATTATATTATATTATATTACATTACATTACATTACATTACATTATATTATATTATATTATATTATATTATATTATATTATATTATATTATATTATATTATATTATATTATATTATATTATATTATATTATATTATATTAAATTATATTATATTGCCTCACAGCAAGAAAACCATATATAAACTTTATGAGAAGACCTTAATTATTTATCTCTTAATACTGATACCTGTATAGTTTCCATGTGTGGCTTAAAATGAACAAATGAACGAAAGAATACATAGAAGGTTTTTTGATCAAACTAAAAATATATATATATATATTTTTATTTTCCATTATATTTTAATTTGATTTTAAGTTAAGTTTAATTATGGATTTAAAAAGAATAAATGAATTATTTTCATAATTTTTTTATTATTATTTTAAATTATTATTATTTTTATTATTATTAATTTATTAATTTTCTTTTCGGCTTAGTCTCTTTATTAATCAGGGGTCACCACAGCGGAATGAACCGCCAACTTATCCAGCACATGTTTTTACACAGTGGATGCCCTTCCAGCCACAACTCATGGGAAACATTCATACTCTCTCATGCATACACATACACTACGGGCAATTTAGCCTACCCAATTCACCTGTACCGCATGTCTTTAGACCGTTGGGGATCTGGAGCACCCAGAGGAAACCCACACCAACACGGAAGAATATGCAAACTCCACACAGAAATGCCAACTGACAATTCTATATTTGTATTTTTTTCTTTTAGTGGATATGTTTGTTTATAATTCATACATTTTATTTATTTTATTTTGAGGGCATAGTGGAAAAATAAGAAAAATATGGCAATCTGTAATTTTTCCTATGTTGTATTTTATACGATGATGTATTGTCTTGTTAAACACCAATAAAAAAAAGAAAATAAAAAAGAAATGCCAACTGACCTAGCCGAGGCTCGAACCAGTAACTTTCCTGCTGTGAGGCAACAGCGCTACCCACTGTTATGACATTTGGATGATGCAACACTCTTAAAAATGCTGAGATTTCAATCCAATTTTAGGTTAAATATGGACAAACCCATATTTAACTGTTAAAAATTTAGTTTTAACCCAACAGCTGACTTTGTCCACATTTCGCTCACCATTGGCTTAAAACAATTAGCATTTTTAGAGTAAATGTTCAAGCTGCACTCTGACAAATGTGAGAATGAGAATGAAAAAGACACTTCATAATTCCTAACCACTGTAAAGCTGTGTGTGTGTTAGTGTGTGTGTGTGTGTGTGTGTGTGTGTGTGTGTGTGTGTGTGTGTGTGTGTGTGTGTGTGTATGTGTGCGCGCGCGCGTACGTGTGTGTGTCTGTGTGTGTGTGTGTGTGTGTGTGTTAGACATGAGCAGACAGACATACTATGGATTTATGAGGTCATTTACTTCCTTTCCAAACTTCACCTCAGGTTTTCCAGTGATGAGAGCTGCTGGGTCAGCTCTACCATAAGCCCAGTGGAAACTTTGATTCGTTCCATATGTGCAGCTACATGCATGAAGGAAGGGGTACATGGTGCCTCACATTTAAAGAGGAATTTAAAGCAAATACCATAGACAAAGCATATGAAGGAGTAACAGCAGAGTAAAAAGCAGAAGGGAGTGTGCAAGTGGTTGTAAAATGGAGGTAATTGTGAAACTGACAATTTAACCAATCACAAAATAGATGCAGCACAGTACAGAGTGGCATGTTACTATGAGCGAAATTATATATTTTATGACCCAAAAAAGTTGAATAATGTGAATTTTTGGAGTAGTATTTATTACATTCATAGTATTAAATAAGGTCTTAAGATTAAGAAAGGCCATGTTTGTCATATCACATCTGGACCACTTTAGGCTCACAGCCACATTAGCCAGAGCTTACTGTTCCAAATATTTGCCAAAGGTGGCCCACATTTGTTTTATAATAACTGGGCCACATTTGCACCTATACATGTTAGCCATATTGGGTTTAGACCCAGATTCTTTCCTTCCCAAATAGCATAGTTTATGTGGTAAATCCAGCCCACACCAGAAACTTACATCCAGCCTACATAGCCAGAGTTTACTGTGCAGAATATCTGCCAAAAGTTTTGCCATTATATTTGCCATATTTTCTCTGGACCACTTTAGGCTCACAACCAAGTTAGCTAGAGCTTACTGTGCCGCATATTTGCCAAAAGTGGTCCACATATGTCTTAAGATAACTGGGTCCAATTTTTCATATCACATCTGGACCACTTCAGGCTCACAGCCACATTAGACAGAACTTACCGTGCTAAATATTTGCCAAAAGTGGCCCACATTTGTTTTATAATAACTGGGCCACATTTGCACCTACACATGTGAGCCACTTTGGGTTCAGACCCAGATTTTTGTCTGCCCATAAAGAAAAATTCATGAGGTCCAAATCCAGCCCACACCAAACACTCATATCTGGGCCACATACCTCATGGAATGATGGCACTTGAGGGGTATGCTCCTGTTTGCCAGAACTGGGACACAATAAGCCATGGCAATACTACATATCAGCCAGAATTCAACCAAATAAATCAGATCTAACCCTATTCTGGTCAACACTTTGCTTTTATTTTGGCTCAGATATGGCCCACACTAGACACTTAAGTCCACCCTACATAGCCAGAGTTTACTATGCTGAATATTTACCAAAAGTGGCCCACATTTGTTTTAAGATATCTAGGCCACATTTGCCATAATTTCTCTGGGCCACTTTAGGCTCACAGCCATATTAGCCAGAACTTACTGTATAATATTTGCCAAAAGTGGCCCCTCATTTATTTTATAATAACTGGACCACATTTGCACTTACACATGTGAGCCACTTTGGGTTTATACCCAGAATACCCTTAAATGACTATGCCACATTTTTGTCAAATGTGGCCCACATTTGTTCTCTATAATCTGGGCCAAATTTACAATTTTCCACATGGGCCACATTAGGTTCACATTCAGATTACATTTTGCTAAATCTTTGCCTTGAATGGTCCATTTATGAATTGGAATCTTTGGCCCGCTTTTGTCATTGTACAGGCGGGCCATATTAGGCTCAAGTTAATTTTGTCTGGGCCGAAAAATATGGAATCAGAAAATAATGGATAAAAAGAGTGAGGCTATGTTCAAATAATTAAATAAATGAAAAAAAGTGCAACTCCGACTGCTGTTTTCTCCGTTCGCCATGCTGGAGAGAAACAGTCTGCGCAAATGAAGCGCAGAGTTGGTGTCATTGACTACAGCTCTCATCTGATTGGCTGAAAGGTACGAGTTACCCTGACTCTGGCAGGAAAGTCTCAATAATACACATACATGTATCCAGGGGGAGTCGTACGTGAAAGAGGATTAGCACATTCTCATTCAGGATGAACTCGCAAGTTTTAAACATTCAAAACTTTTTGTACACTCCTATACATTTGCAAATAGTGTTTTGCATTTGTGAAACGTATTTTATGAAAATGTATTTTTATTTTGTGCACGTGGAATTTTTTGTGTGAATATAAATAAATATTTTACGCACGTGAATTTGATTTTATGCACGTGAATTTGGTTACGCATGTGTATATCATGTCTTTTGCGTGAATTATTATTGAGTCTAATCTGTCTCCATAGAAAGAAGACCACTAGTTCCACATAACTGCTTAAAGAGGCCCACATTTGTATGCTATCTGTGTGATTTCTTTGGCTTATGGATAATGGATAATATTCTGATAAAAAAAGATAATCTGATGATTTGTTTTAACTTTAATATCAAATGAAATGATTTGATAAATTATCCCTTTTTTAAACAGTTTTTTTTTTTTTTTTGCACAGTGGTTGGCAAAACCTCTGTGTGCGGGATGTGTTATAACAAAATGCCAACCACACTAAAAAGGAAGTACTGGTTATACTTCCTACAGCTTTGATGCAAACTTTCATTTTGACATTTTCATTTAGACACACATTCACAATATCCACTTATGGCAAACAAGCATATCATTTCTTCTTTTTTGCATGGAAATTACAGCCACTTATATTTAGAACAGCTTTTTAAGACACACTTTGACATTGTATACCGCCTGAAAAATCCACATAGCATCAATATCCATATATCAAACCCATATATAATTATGAAAAGCTGAATTGTGCTGTAAATGTGCCTACTGTTGGTTTGGGCGAGGTGTTATTTCAGTGCACACAGCCTGTTTTATTAGAATCAGGAATTGAAAATAGAACAGAGACTCATTAGTGAAGCTTTAACGCTGTAAAATGTAGATGTCTGGGAGCACAGCCATATTCCTTCAGGAGAAAAACACCTTTTAAACACAGCCTTTGTGTATAGTTTTACTTTCTCTTCAATGTCAAGCAGCCCCTGGACTTCTTCACCATCTCTTTTTATCATGTAACAAATACTTCTGCTTGAAATTCAGAGACAGTCAAACCTCAGATTGTCCCTGAAATAGTGTGATTGTTTTGACATGGGATTATTTTCAGTGTGTCAGTCTGACTTTTCTTAAACAAAGAAGCCCATGTTGCAACTTCTTTAATATGACACAAGTTCTATGCAAATATCTGTTGCATTTATGAGACAAGTACAGTTTGTGGTTAAATCCGTGTCTGTAAGTCAGATGTAACTGGACACCAGCTATTGCCCAATAAGGGTTGTCTCATCTTGTCCATGACTGATGATGGGATGAGGAAATATGAAGCAGTGACTGTAGATAAACAAACAGTGCAGTTCAGTTCACTCTTTTGGAAAGTAAAACACTCTGGATAGTTCTTTGTTATAGTAGTTTGCTTTATTATAACTTCGGTTCTTGTCTGAGTGTTGGATTTTAAAAAAAGCTTCAGGTAAAATAAAATCCCAAACAAATGTCAGACAAATAAATAAACATGAATAAATAAAACATAAAAGGAAACTCTTGAGCTGGAAACCTCAAAGAAAGTCTAAATTAAACTAAACTATGCTAAACTAAACTATGCTAAAATAAAATTAAATAAAATGTATTATTAAATTAAATTAAATTAAATTAAATTAAATTAAATTAAATTAAATTAAATTAAATTAAATTAAATTAAATTAAATTAAATTAAATTAAAACCCATAAAAAGTTCCAGAGTCATATATAGTCATTCATTCATTCATTCAGTCCTATCTAGAGACAAATTATAATTGTTGCCAATTAAAAACAAAAACTAAAATCTTTGACCTCAAAACTTAAAAAACTCTAAAATAAAAGAGTTAAATAAATAAATAAATAAATAAATAAATAAATAAATAAAAACCACAAACATTCCTGACAGATATGTATATCAATAAATCTAAATTATTAATAAAAAGGAAATCAGTGACCTGAAAACTTCAAAGAAAGTCTAAAAATAAAAAATAAAGAAAATTAAATTAAATAAATGAACAAAGGAAAGAATAAAAAAGAATAAAAATAAAAATAAATATAAATAAATATAAAAATAAAATCTTAAAATATTCCAGACAGACAGAGATATTTAAATAAATTATAATTATTAATAAAAAAAGAAAATCCTTGACCTGAAAACTTAAAAAAAAAAATTTGATATATAAATAATTAATTAATAAAAAATAATTATAAATATAAACATAAATATAAATAAGGGCAACGCAGTGGCACAGTACGTAGTGCTGTCGCCTCACAGCAAGAAGGTTGCTGGGTCGCTAACCTCGGCTAAGTTGGCGTTTCTGTCTGGAGTTTGCAAGACATGCGGTACAGATGAATTGGGTAGGCAAAATTGTCCATAGTGTATGAGTGTGTGTGTGTGTGTGTGTGTGTGTGTGTGTGTGTGTGTGTGTGTGTGTGTGTGTGTGTGTGTGTGTGTGTGTGTGTGTGGATGTTTCCCAGAGATGGGCTGCGGCTGGAAGGGCATCCGCAGCGTAAAAAAACTTGCTGGATAAGTTGGCGGCTCATTCCGCTGTGGCGACCTCGGATTAATAAAGGGACTAAGCCAACAAGAAAATGAATGAATGAATGAATTGATAAATATAAACAAACAAACAAACAACTAATCAACTAATTAATTAAATAAAACCCACAAACATTTTAGACAGACAGACTAATGGATAAACACATTATAATTATAATAATTATAAATAAAAAAATTAAATCATTGACCTGAAAACTTCAAAGAAAGTCTAAAATAAATAAATAAAATTAATTAAATTTTCATACTGTTCAGACAAGGTAAATGCATAAATAATAAAAACATTCTAAAATCCTTTACCTGACTATGGAGACTTCATTAACCGTATCCTCTACTTAATTTAGCAGCTGTTTATGATGCTTTACACAGCTGCACATTTTCACATAGCCACGTTTTGCTTTTTCAGTCCAATATGGGCATCTCAGAGTTGTTGGCTCAGTCCACAGCTGCTTATTATTGTCCTTCAGTGGCAAGTCCTTGGCCTTTTGACATGCCTGCAAATCATTAACAAAAAGCATCTGCAGCAAGCTCTGCATCAACAACTCTGTCTGTTTGTTTTTATCTCAGTTGTGTATGCTGCTCTACCATGTATTAAAAAAACAATAGAACAATGGAATAAAAACCATTCAAATAATTATTGATAAATAAATAATAAAGTAAAATTCCTGACCAAAAATCCAATAAAGGCTAAAATAAAATAAAATGGATAGATTCTTTTCTTTTTTTGGTGGCATACTGCATACTTTGGATACGCAACTCACTACAGATCAGTCACACTGCAAAAGAAATGCTCTATTTGTTCGCCTAGTGTCCAAATTTCAGTGTGCTTTCTGATTGTTTATATTGAATCCATGCCAAAGTCTGACAAAACGTTTTGTTAGATGATGTGTGTTTTGTTGTTTGCCATAAAATAAAATGTCTTAACATGCTCACATATTTGCATGAACACAAACATACTGCTTTGAGTTTTAATTCAAACCATATTGTGATTTACTGCCCTGCCAAGAAAATCAGCAAAATAAGATGGTGCAGTTATAACCATGCCGTGACCTGAATTCTACAAGCCATGCTAGAAGGGGAAATCTATTTTTATTGCATTGTTTATTTAGCTTCGAATTAAAACAGGAAAAGTGTGTGGTCTAAAGAATATGTGCACATGGTTTGTCAAATAAATTATACTCATTTTTTTATACTCAATTATACTCATCAACAGTGTTGTTTTAATACAGATTAAAATTTAAATAAAATAAAACAAGTACAAAATAACTTTTAAATTATAAATTAAACTATCTTTTTGTGAAAATACTACATGTGCAAAACTTTTGCAAAAGAATAAAAATAAATCATGCACATTTCACTAAAATAGTTGTTTTTATCTCAAGTAAACAATAAATAAAAATGATTTTTAATTCAATATAATTAAATAAATGAATACAAAAATAAACAAATAAAAATAAGCCATGTTTTTTTGAAAGTAAATTACAAAATAAATTAAAATAAATAAATTCTGAACCATTAGGTTTCTACAAAAACCTTCATGAAAATGTTTCATATATATATATATATATACATATATAATTATTAGCCCACCTTTGTATTTATTTTTGTTTTTCAAATATTTCCTAAATGATGTTTAACAGAGCAAGTTTTCACAGTATGTCTGATAACATTTTTTCTTCTGGAGAAAGTCTTATTTGTTTTATTTTGGCTAGAAAAAAAGTTGTTTTTATTAGAAAAAAATATATATTTTAAGGTCAAAATTATTAGCCCCTTTAAGCTATATTTTTTGATCGTCTACAAAACAAACTTATGTTACATAATAGCTTGCCTAATTACCCTAACCTGTCTTGTTTAACTAATTAACCTAGTTAAGCCTTTAAATGCCACTTCACGCTGTATAGAAGTGTCTTGAAAAAAATCTATTCATATATTATTTACTGTCATCATGACAAAGATAAAATAAATCAGTTATTAGAAATTAGTTATAAAAGTTATGTTTAAAAGGTGATTTAAAGTCCTCCCTTCGTTAAACAGAAATTTAGGACAAAAATAAACAGGAGGGCTAATAATTCTGATTTCAACTGTATACACTACCGGTTAGAAAGTGTGATTTTTAATGTTTTAAAATAAGTTTATTCTGCTCAGCATTTATTTCACTAAAACTATACAAATTGTAAAATTGTGAAATGTTATTGCACTATAAAATAACTGTTCAAAAGTAGTTTATAATTTATTTTAATAATTGTTGTTCCCCAACACTGGGAAACACCCATACACTCTTGCATTCATACACATACACTACGGCCAATTTAGCATATTTAGTTAATCTATACCACATCTTTAGACTGTGGGGGAAACCGGAGCACCCAGAGGAAACCCACGCCAACACAGGGAGAACATGAAAACTCCACACAGAAATGCCAACTGATCCAGCCGGGGCTCGAACCAGCGACCTTCTTGCTGTGAGGTGATCATGCTACCCACTGCACCACCTTTAGAAATCACTCTAATATGAATAAGCATTATTATTATTGTTATTATTAATGTTAGTATTAAAATCAATAATTACTGGAGTAATAGTTAATTTTTTATATACAATAGGAAAGCAGTTATTTAAAATTTGAAGAAATATTTAACTATTTACGGCAACGCAGTGGGTAGCATGTTCGCCTCACACCAAGAAGTTTGCTGGGTCGCTGGTTCGAGCATCGGCTCAGTTGGCGTTTCTGTGAGGAGTTTGCATGTTCTCCCTGCGTTCGTGTGGGCTTCCTTTGGGTACTCCAGTTTCCCCCACAGTCCAAAGACATGTGGTACAGGTAAATTGGGGAGGTTAAATTGTCCGTAGTGTATGAATGTGTGTGTATGTGTGGATGTTTCCCAGAGATGGGTTGCGGCTGGAAGGGCAGAACTTGCTGGATAAGTTGGCGGTTCATTCCGCTGTGGCGACCCCAGATTAATAAAGGAACAAAGCTGACAAGAAAATGAATGAATGAACTTAACTATTTAGTATTTTTTTTTACATTTAATAAATGCTGCCTTAATGAACATAATAATTTTCTGACATCAAACTTTTGACCAGTGATGTATATATATTTTTATTATAAAAACATTCCATTATAAAGAACCTTTTGTGTAATAAATAAGTATCCATGGATGTTAAAGACTCCTTTTTGAGTCAATAATCCTCATAAAGGGCCTTTATTTTTAAGAGCATATATATACTGCAAAACTAGGCGAAGCAAATGGCTGCTTTATCTGATGGGCACAAGAAAAATATCCACTTCACTCTTATCTTTCATCGTTCATGCAGTCTTCTTCAAAACTGTATGTACTCACTGCTGTCTCGACGCTTGAGAAAACAGGCCACATTCATTCTTATCACCATGTTAAATTTGAGTGCTTCTTTCCATTAGAGATGACATTTACCTTCTCTATAATCTTTGTTTTAAATTCTTGTAAAGCACTGCTTATTTGCCTACGTCTGTGTTCAAATCGAAAAAAAAGTGCATCCTGTCCTCCTGCGCAAATAACCTTGGGAGACACGAACTGATAATAAGAATACAAAGTCCTTCTGTCCAGTTGTATGGAAGCTGCACTGCTTTATCAAATCAATTAATGTCAAGCTAATTCGTTTTGAGTAAACACTGCAGTCCGAACAGCCTCAGTGGCCTGTCAGAGAACTGCTGCATTGACTAAGCAATGGACAGCTATTAGAGAAGCACACAAACCAGATGCAGGACGGATGCCAAATGTGCAGATAAGCACTATTAGATTTTTATGTCTCTCTCGTATTTGATTTACATCTCAACATTTCCCGGAGCTCCCTTTGCACAAGACCTGCCTCCTTCACAGTGAAAAACAATGAGGGGAATGTTGATTTTTTGAAGCATTAATAAATATAAGGTCTTACGCATTTGTTTTGCTAATCGCATCAGGTATATTAAATACAAATTATAGTTCATTTGTGCATGTTTATCTGGCTCTTACTAAACTTTACTGCATACTGTTTATTTAGTATCATATTCATTTATTTTGGTAACACTTGTCTATTATACCTCTGTATACGTATATGTGCTTTTCATTTTTGTCAATTTGTGCATTACTTAAAAGTAACAGCAGCTCATTGTCTGGTTATTATAACATCGTTTACATGACCAGCTCAGAAAACATTTAGTTTTTAACAATTCAAAATGTCATTGAAAGTAATAGTGTTTGATAGCAGAGCTACAGTTTTTCTCAGTCGATTTGTTGCATTTCTCACAACACTATTTACTAATTACTGCAAAAGCGTGTCACTTGCTCAAAATGGATGGCTCATTCCTAAAAAGCAAGCATTGATGTCATTGAGTGTCAGTGTCATCAAGATGAAAAGTTTATGAACAAGATCAAATGGCTTTGTCATGTTTTCATTATTTTCCCAGAGATGGGTTGCGGCTGGAAGGGCATCCGCTGCGTAAAAACTTGCTGGATAAGTTGGCGGTTCAATCCGCTGTGGCGACCCCAGATTAATAAAGGGACTAAGCCAACAAGAAAATGAAAGAATGAATGAATGTTTTCATTATGACAGTTTACTCTGTAATTTTTCCAAAGCAAAAAAACTGAAAATGCTCAAGACAGCACTATATACTACTTGCACAGCCATTTGAAAACTACAGTAAAGTTAGACATCACTGCATTTAGTGAGGTACAGTGTCTGAGTACAAGACACTAAATATGTATGTTTCATATTTTTGCTGCATATGCTCTTTGCAATTCTAATTTACAGTTTTTCTCCGTGGCTTTGGTGCATTTCTCACAACACTATTTACTTTTGCACAACAGGTAATGCATTTCTCAAAACAATTTGTCATTTGTGCAAATCAGTAGCAGTTTCCCATTCCTTCCAACAAATTGCAAATGCTTTTGGACATGGATCAATTGCTTTTCATACAACTCTCGTCAAAAACTCCCAACTCAGATTTTATGGCCGCAAAATCGATAGCAATTTTTTTAGATATTGTGTTTTATATTGTGTATTTAAGAGTACAATTGCAAAAATACATGATTTATGTAAAGACAAACTGGAGTTTCATGGTTTTCAGAAACTGTGATTTTTACATTGACTATTAAAAATTTCAGTGGCAAAAGTTTGAAACAAGACTTATAAGAGATGGTGGCAATTTTCACAATCAAGAGATTTACTACTATATTCCAACTCATTATCTGCATTAAATGGATTTAACAGTAATTAAAGAGATCATCTTTGAGACAGGACTTTCTGTATGAAATCTGTACAAAACCTATACTAAAATTAAGAAGAAACACAAGTTACATTTTTATGAATACCTCATGTACAGAGGTCAATGAGGTGCAGAGAAGCTGACTTAAACTTGCTCAGAGAAAAGCTGTTGTTATCAATCAGTTTACTTCACTAAATCAGTTTAACTGTGAAGAGATTGATCCAATTAGCCTATTGATAGAAGGTTGCCATGCTTCCTTGTAAAATTTTTTGTAGTGTTTTCAAAATACAAAAATACAGTATTTATTTATTTAATATATATTTATTTTGATACATGTGTGGCTGCTGTATTTTCTAGTTTATTTTGATGGACTTAAAATTAAGGTATTTGGAATTTTATTTTAAAATATATTTCAGTGTATTTTTGTCCATCCTTTGTCACCAATATTTACGACAATTCCAAGAGCACAAAAATACAACATTAGTTGCAGCAGTAACTAAATTTATAGCGCAGAACAGCCAGTCATGTGATTTCAACATGGCAACACCCTCGCCCATTAAGGGGCGACCCTCTTTTTTCAGAAGACTGACTCAGGCAAACCTTATTTTAGTGTTTCTTTAAAGTTCTGTTCATGATCTAAAAAATACTAAGATTAAAAAACGACGGTTGTTGTAACCAATACACAGTTTTCTGTCGAAAAACCAATAAACAAATTAATATGCTATTTTTTTTTACCATTTACGTGCTTTTAATGAAGTCTCTCTCTCTCTCTCTCTCTCTCTCTCTCTCTCTCTCTCACACACACACACACACACACACACACACAGCAGACGCAGGACGTAAAGCTTGACATCATTTCTCCTCAGTACATGCAATAGTGGGTTCTGCGTTTACTCGCCCACAGTCGGTAGCGGAGAGCAGGGCGGTAAGTAGTCTAAACTTATCCCGCTTTGTAAAGGTCTGCATGTGATCTAAACCGGTTTCAACTTTATCAACCCCGCTTTGAATATAGCCTACACATGTTACTCCGGAGAATCTGATGAGAGCGAGCGAGTCTCAAGCGAGTTAACGGAGTTAAGCTGCCATCTCAAAGTTATGCTCTTCTTTCGCTCTACTTGTTTCTTAAATAACACATTTAGCTAACGCAACACCAATATGCTTTACTGTTAAACGACTGTTGGTGTTACAAGACTAATTTCGAGTCGAACACGACGACCAAGTTTACACCAACTTGAGCTGAACTTCTGAAGGGAAACGGTTTGTTTAAGTCTTTTGTAACTTTGCCATGTTTGCAAAACTTTTACTTAGATATTCGAAAGTGTTCACTAAACATCAATTGTAGTTTGTGCAGTGGCTTAAAAGGGAAGAAAACATATTAGTAACTTTTTTTGTCGCGTGGACGTTAACCGCGAGTGTACCAAAACTCAATGAGATGCCTACATGAGTAGCTTTTTTAACACGTAATTGGCGTTCAAGCTCAACAATTTAGTCTAGGTTGTTGGGTTTTGACTCGCATCCCTCTAACGAAGAAATGTAGAAGTGGTTAATTAGAGGTGTAGTCTTAGTAATTTATCATTTTATTTCCATATTTCTTAAGAAATATTATGTAGTTCAACATATTCGTTGATGGGTGTGAATGGAGGTTTATTAATTTTTTAGTTTGTCAGAGGTAATTTTCTTACCACAAAACATTTTTCTCATTCATCCTGTATAGAATATGCAGCTGGTCAAAATGTCAGATTGAATGATTCAGTTTAATAGAGTCTGTATGGTAGTAAGGGTTGTGAACTTGGTTGTGGCAGTAAAAAAACAAATCAACCTTGTTACATTGGCTCCCCAAGCATGTTTGATGTGGAAAGCTGTAATTACAAACTCAGAGTTTTGATTAAGAGAAAGTTCAGCCAAAACGAAAATTTTTGCACCATTTAGGCTACTCGCGCTTTCTATGATTCTAAACTGTTATTTCTTCTGTTGAACACAAAACAAGATATTGTGAAAAATGCTATAACAAAGCATCCATTAACATCCATATTAGGAAGCAAACATACTATGGAAGTAAATAACTGCTTTTTCCAACATTCTGCAGTTGATCTTCCTTTGTTTTCAAAAGAAGAAAAAAACTCACACTGGTTTGGAGCAAGTGGAGGATGAGTAAATTATGACATATTTTGGTCAACTGTATATTAAAGTTCTTTCTGTTTGGCATTAAATTATGTAGTGCAACGTTACATAACAGAACAACAAAATAGATAACATTTTAAAGTAATAAAAGTGCACATGTCCATATTGTATATAAATTTAAACACTTTAATTTCACTAACTTCCTTTTCGGCTTAGTCTCTTTATTAATCGGATCGCCACAGCGAAATGAACCGCCAACTTATCCAGCATATGTTTTACACAGCGGATGCCCTTCCAGCTGCAACCCATCACTGGGAAACCTTTTAATTCATGGCTTAATGTGCAATTTACGAATTGGTAATTTGCAAGTAATTTGTTTCTGTTTAACATGGTTGTACTTATCTATAAAAGTTAAAATGTAGACCGGCGTAGCAGTGCCACAACACTGTATAATGGGTATAGTTACAGTTAAAGCTAAAATTTGTCTTTTTTTTTTAAAGTTGTGATCGTGATTTAAGAGAAAGTTCACCCAAAATGAACATTTCTCCACCATTTAGACTACTCGCGCTTTAAATGATTCTAATCTGTTGTTTCTTCTGTTGAACACAAAACAAGATTTTCTGAAGAATGTTATAAAAAAAGCATCCATTAACATCCATATTAGGAATCAAACATACTATGGAAGTAAATAACTGCTTTTTCCAACATTCTGCAGTTGATCTTCCTTTGTTTTCAACAGAAGAAAGAAACTCAAACTGGTTTGGAGCAAGTGGAAGATGAGTAAATTATGACATATTTTTGGTCAACTGTATTTACTAGAGTTCGTATCAATGGCTGAGAGAACTTAACATACTGAAATTTAAGAAAAAATATGTGCAATTACAAATAATGCCAACAAATTGAGCAAAGATCTTCATCAGTTTTACAGCATACTTGCTGCAAATTCTCACAACGCAAACACATTTAAAAAAAAACGAGCTGCATTTTTACACGACACAATGGAGTGGAAACCCTAAAGAACAGGTGTTATACTCAGTTCCAAAAGGGCCGCAGCTCTGCAGAGTTTAGTTCCAACCCTAATTAAACACACCTGATCAAAGTAATTGAGTCCTTCAGGCTTGTTTGAAACCTACAGGTAAGTGTGTTGGAGCAGGATTGGAACTAAACTGTGCAGGGCTTCGGTCCTCCAGGAATTGAGTTTGACACCCCTGCCCTATAACGTGACGGACCTGGCAATTTATGTCATGTTTATTTAGACTAATAAATGCTAAAGACACAATGATCGGCATATCAAAATAAACAAACAAAAAAAAAATTCAAAGATCACCTACAACTTCACTGACCAATAGGCAGGGCACAGTGATGTCTGTCATGTCTTTGGGTCACCTTGAAACATTTCCGTTGTGTTTGTTGTTTTTGTGTTGTTAGAAATGCAGCGTGTTTTATCAATGTTTGTGTTGTGTGAAAATGCAGCGCATTCTTTTAATCTGCTTACATTGTGAGGATTTGCAGCACATGTGCTGTCATTCACATGAAGGTCTTTTTTTAATTTGCTGGTGTTTTTTGTAATTGCATGCGTTTTCTGAAATTGCAGCATGTTAAGCTTTCTCTGCCGCCGTAGTTCTTACTGTTTGACATTAAATTATGTAGTGCAACATAACAGAACAACAACATAGATAACATTTTAAAGTAATAGAAGTGCACATGTCTATATTCTATTTACATTTAATCATACTGTAATCTCATTTATTCATTCATTTTCTTTTCAGCGTAGTCACTTTATTAATCAGGGGTCGGGTCACCACAGCGTAATGAACCTCAGACTTATCCAGAATATGTTTTAAGCAGAGAGGCCCTTCTAGCAGTGACCATCACTGGGAAACAGACTTTAATTTATAACTTAAAAATGTTAATCTTATTCTTTCAAAACAACAGAAACAATATTTTACTGTGCAATGTACAAAAAATGTTTTGTTTAAAATGAAAAGTTTATGGTTTAATTTTTAAAAACTTTAACATGTGGAGTTTTACATTTATTTGAAAGTAAGAATTTTGAGCATTGTTATTATTTTTAAACATATTTTCTGTTCATATTTAAACATATGTTCTGTTCATATTTTTTGTATATTTATAATAATAATAAATATTATAATTATTTCTTATTAATTTCTTTGTTAGCAAAAAAAAAAAATGTGTTTACCGTGATTTACAGAAGACAACCACTAAATATAAATTATTATGGTACTAATCTATGAAAATGACACCATAGACCAGCGCAACTACATTGGTACACTGTTATATAAGGTATAACAAAAAACTGCTTTCCCTGTATACAAAATAAGTTTTGTAAATTGAATTTGAGATACACACTAGAAACATAATTATATAATTCATGTTTTACTTTTGAAAACCTTTTCACAATATTTTACAGCAAAATGGCATTTTATTGTACTGTATACAGTAGGGTAACAGTTAACTGTATAGTGCTCCTCCCACTAAAATTGACATGTTGTACGTGTGTCTATTTTTGTTTTTAGAAGAGTTCACAAATGCATACCAAAAGGAAATGAGAGGCCCCTTGTTTTGCATTCTCAAAGTTATTCTGGCTATCAGAGAGTCGGATAAGTGTGCTATGTGCAGAGTGATATCGTGGGGGATGGTGGTCTTGTGTTTTTTTTTTTTTTTTTTTGAGAAGGGAGCAACACCACACGCATCTTCACAGGAAATGCAAAACTCTAAAAGCCCCCTACCCTCAGCCGTCCACTCCACACCTCACTTGAAACTCTCACTGTAGTGTTAACATGGCCTGACTCTTTAACATGCCTTGGGCAAAACAAGCCTCTCACGCCTCTGCAAGTTAAAAAGCTTTGGCTGGTTTCCAAGGCAAATCTTTTAGAGCAGGGTTTCTCAGCACCTCAGCAGTTTAGATCGCTGCGTCGTAATTGTTCATTTTTCCATTAATTTGTTCATTGGCGTTAAATTTCAGTGGAAAGTCTCAGACACTCTTTATATTCTGTACAATAAACTTGTTTGTTTAATTTAAATGACAGACTGTGGACATTGCTTCCAGGGCATATTTTAGTCTTGTGTAATTCTGCTGTCACCAACATACGTTTAGTAAACCCCAGTGACACACATTGTTCAAACTGGCAGTCAGGTATGTTTCTGTAAAATGCAAGGTGATGCAAAAATTAGTTGGCTAGATTCAAATCAGCAGTTAACATCTTGGATGCCAAGTTCAGCGGTTTTATTTATCTTTGATTTTTTTTTTTTACTTAACCAACATATTCAGCACACAGGGAGAAGATATTTCAGAATTTTATGTTATTCATTTATTTATTCATTTTTCTATGGTTTAGTCTTATGTATATCAGGGGTCACCATAGCAGAATGAACCACCAACTATTCCGACTATACTATTCTATGTTTTTACACAGCGGATGGCCCTTTAGCTGCAACCCAGTATTGGAAAACACTCATACACTTACATTCTCACACACACACACACACACACACACACACACACACAACACAACACACACAGTTGTACACTACAGCTACTTTAATTTATTCAATTCACCTATTGAACTTATTTATCAATGCAGAAGTATGCTCGTTTTTGCAATTGTTTTAGAACTTCCGATTCAGTTGCCTATGGGAGAAATTACTAGGAATAATAAACCATAGAAAACAGTCAAACTACTTGCTCTACAAACAAGTGTTTCCATGACTATAAAGACAAAGCAGAATACTATAATAAGAAAATAACAGTTTGCAACCTCAAGCATAACAATAAAGCCTGGTTTATACTTCTGCGTCAAGTGACCGGTGTAACCCACGGCGCATGCAACGCGCGTAGCTGTGCATTTATACATCTGCGCGCTGTCTCTGTGGGTCTGCATTAACACTTCCGAAATGCTAGTTGGCAGTGAGGTGTTTATGTTCCTCTGTGTTGAGTTTCTTCGGTGCTGTTTTGCTTTTCCTGAACACTTCCGGGATGTACAAGTGGCTCAAACTCGCTCATTTTGAGGCAGAAACCGGCGGACGTGCAACAACTTTAACTATGAGGTAAACGCCAAACAAAACTAACTATCCGGAGCTCCTTTACGGGACTCCACACTTGTAAACAATCGCTCCATCGGGCTCGCACCATTCACACGGCTCTCGGTCCCGCCCAGACTCGTCAGCACTACCAAGCGGACCAATCACAGAGCTTGCGCTACGCGTCGTTGTGACGTGTCGTTACATTTTTTGAGAGGTGCATGTCAGCGACGGCGAAGGGCAATGCGTCAGCGCCGTAGCATACGTCGGCGTTTGACGCAGAAGTATAAATTAGCCTTAAGCTGTTTTTAACATCTTAAAGGGTCATAAAACCCCCCGTTTCAGCAGGATGTTTTTAAACCTCTAGTTTGGAAAAAGTCAGGAAAGTGGGTGTGTCTAGCTCTGTTTGGGTGGGAGTGTCAGGGGAGGGAAAAAGGGCAGGGTTTGAATGAAAATTGGAGTTGACATTTGGGCACGCGCTGAGGACAGAGGAAAAACAAACACACACACGCAGGGGAGAAAGACAGTGTGTTTAATGACGGTGAAATGTTTGATACCACACGTCGTATGAGAGAAAAAAAGCCTCTGCATTTCTCTGTAACTCAGATGCACTCAGTTGGTCAGAAAGCCGTGTGTTTGTAGACTATCCTGTCACAAAATGCGGCGAAAATTCAACACGACGGTCGGCAAAAGTTTGCTTACAGTGTTCATGTGTTTACACTCAGAGTGCAGCATTTACAGCGGATCTTTCATTATTGTAGTGATATTAACAGACTGGAAATCATTTTGACTAAGGTCTGTCTTTAAACACTGAAAGAGTACTGCTGACCATACGAACTATAACTTTGCCATCTGAATGAAAACAAAGAAAGGGCACTGATTGCACACACTTACCAAATCTGTAGACAGGACAATCATCACATACTGGAGGCGCGTCTTTTTTTAAAGGAGACGAACAGCAAATCCGGATCTCACCATTGATGAGAAATGCTCTCGAGTAAAAAATGTTCCAAACAAACGCATTTCTGCCGCACATTGCGTACACGGGTCCACACGTGAGTCCAACAGCGCTCTTATAGAGAAAAAATAAAACGAAACCTTCACATTATGAAATGCAACTTTGGTGACCCGTATCTCCAAACAATTCTTATTCTTTTCCCACAACTTTTGGCAACACGACGTGTGTTGTCTCTCTGCCGTCTGAACACTGTTTCAGGTACAGTCTAAGAAAGCTAGCATGCTTAATAATGAAGTTGCAGCGCATATATAATGGAACGCGCTGATTGGTTTGAACCAAGCCTTACTCATGAATGAATGCAGCACACTCAGAGACGTAATATGGGACACCCAGGTACAGACGTCCAGTCTACACGCTGGAATACACGCTAAGATCTCATGGCCGTGATGCAGCTTCAAAAATTCGTTTCAAACCAGAAGTACAAATTTGCTCGAAATAATGCAAAAACAAACAATTTTCACTTTTTAGTGAGATATATGTGCCCTAATAGTGTTTTTAGCCGTGTGGGACACATATACGACTGTCAACGGCTCAAAAAATGTGTTTTGGTGTTTCTTGACCCTTTAAAATCAATGTAAGTAAATGAGAGTGGAAGATTCAAGCCAAAAAGATTCAAAAGGCTGCAAAGAATAAGGTGAATAGCGCATGTCTTTGGACTGTGTAGGGGAAACCGGAGCACCTGGAGGAAACCCACACGAACATGGGGAGAACATGCAAACTCAACATAGAAATGCCAGCTGACCCAGCTAGGACTCAAACTAGCGACCTTCAGTGAGCCACTGTGCCTACCTGAACATTATTATATTATATTATATTATATTATATTATATTATATTATATTATATTATATTATATTATATTATATTATATTATATTATATTAAAGATTTCACTAAATATAATTGTTTATTTAATATCAAAATAGTGACTGGGATGGGATCACAAAGCCATTCACAAGTTTTATTTAGTTTTTTTTTTTTTTTTTACTGAGATCCATACATCAGCTGGGCCCTGTTTCAGAAAGGAGGTTAAGTAAAAACTCAGAGTATTTGAACCCTGAAATGAGAGAAACTCTGGGTTTTCCGTTTCAATATGGCAGGTTTGTCAAACTGGAGAAAGCAGGGTAAGTCGAGCCTGTTTCTGACAGAGAAGTACCTTTTTCTGTGAACCTAACCTGGTCAGGAGCAGCTTTTATTCTCTAAACTCTTAGTTTTTGTTTGTCGTCGTCTCTCTTTTTTTTTTAAGACGAAGTGGTATTTCTTGCCTTTTTTTCAACGATTGATGTAAACGTCATGATGCACATCTTTTGAAAATACGCATAAAAAAACATGCGCATAACTGAGTAGGATAAATGTTATATTCGATAAGAAAAGATGCGCATAAACTGCTCGTTCGATGGAAGCACTGCTTTATTTGCAGTGTGATATTCCAGTTTTGCACAAATTTAATTAATAATTTTGGATGGAAACAGCTATTGTCTACATTTCAGTCACACAAAGAACAAAGTCATGTATGTGAATGGTTTTTCCTTTTTTTAATAAATAATTAGGTTAAATTCACTGTCCTTCGCATGTTCTGTAATATGGGATTATTATTCGTTTTAAAACAATTTTTTAGTTCTGCTTACATTCAAAATGTCATATTAACCTCTACCACTTGATCAATAATAGAGGCTAACACACAAGTGCACTTTTAAATCTTTCAAAACTGATGATGGATGAAAGTGGGAAAAAATAAAAAAATTTATAAACATCACACATACATTACTTTTTTATTATGCTTAAATATTTAATTGTCTTAGATGTAAAATTACACATTATTTTGAGCAGCTATGTTTTCCCTCGCTAACTGTCTCTGTTTCACTGATGCATTGGTGTTGCTTTTTAAAATACGTTATTTGTTCATATTTTGCTTTTTTTTTTTTTCCCAGATGTTGCCATGGTCACTAGTAATATTAGCACTCCATTGATAATGCTTTTTTGTAGGCACGGTGTGCACGCTTAACTCTGAGTTGGTCTACTCAAAGTTGATTGACCCAATTCAGATCAGCTATTTTGAAATCAAAAATTCTGAGTTTTAATCTAAGTTTAAGTTTAAACTCCGAGTTGGTTGAACCTCCTTACTGAAACAGACCCAATACCCAAATACCGCAGGCCCAAATTCAATAAATAGGCTGTTCATTGATATATATTTTGTTAGGACAATATTTGTAAAATAAAATGCCTTGTGGTGAAGGATCAACATTGCACTGGTAATGAAAATCTAACCAAGCAACTTGGTTAAGTGACATTACTTTACTTTAAGCTGCAAAATAAAAATACTGAATCTTTTTTGCTTGATACTATTTAATTCAATATTAAGATGGAATAAATGCGTTTATATTATTTTAAATGTTTTAATGTTTTCAAAACTCTGAAGGATTGCTAAGTAAGAAACAGACAATACTGCAATATGAAAATTGGGTGTTTCATATATAATTTCATGTTTTATATAATTTGATATTGATAATTATTTAATTTTTTTAATAATAAAATTAGGAATATTAGGATTTTGTATTTAACCACTTTATTTAAACCAACATTACTAAGGCAAATACCTTTAATAGTCAAAAACTATAATTTTTAAACAAATATCTCATTTCTATAATAAAATAAACATAAGTGTTAAAGAGACTCTCAAACTTGAATAAAACGTTACAAACTGTGTGCAACGGTAAAGCATAAATACTGAACAATCAAAGCAAACGTTTATATTGACAATGGTGTTCGGTCAATAAATGTTGATACCGATTTTATTTTATCGCCCTGCCCTATTTAATAGCTTTATATTTAATATATTATTTAAGTTATATATTAAAGCAACTAACATTTTGCTCGCTGTGTGCTTGCCTTCCAAACCCAGAAGGTTCCTCAAGGCTCTCATACAAAGTGTGGGCAGGAGTCCTGTGAAAAGGGGTCCCTTTTGCTGAGTAAAGGGCACATTTCAGTGAGCAATCAAATCAAGACTAGTTTGGCAGGAATCTGGGAACCTCTTGTTTCAGTAATATGAGAGCACCGTTGGCTCTGAGCTTTAACATATTGGTATGCAAATGCATTAGATCAGGCTTTGAGTCCCCTAGATGCAGCTGAATAACTATACAAATGAAAAACACAGCAGCTTTTCGTCATCGGTTTTTAATCTCTTCTTTGGCCAATGCAAAGCCAGTTTGAGCAGGAGCGTTGAGCCATGGTAACTTGGCAGGGTATGAGGACATTGACATTTCCTCTATCTAATCATAGTTATCTTTAGAAAAACGTCACACCATTGGCTCCCTCTGTCCAAATATCGTTCTGGCCTAAATGCGTTTAAAGTCCAAACTAATACGTCTTTCTAGTGTATTGGAGATGTTGTAATTTCTCCTGATTAGTTTTCTGAATAGACTGCTTGTTTCTCAGCTTAAGTGATTGAGATTGTTCCAGCTCTGGTTACTTAAAAGCTCCTTGCGTTTGGTTTTGAGCGTAGTTCACTTTGAGTAATGAATGGTGGGGGAGATTCGTCTGCACCACAACTTTGCTGACTAGGTAGGTTTGACTGTGTCGGCCAGAGATGTAATTCTGTTTGGTCTACGGTGAGACAGCTGTCTGGCAGGGAGAGACGGTTCTTCTGAATCAGCTGAATGTCAGCTGATCCCACATCCCCCACGCCATTACCAGCATCTCCCTGCTCTACCAGACACAGCTCTCTAAACCCTCCACAAGAGTCGTGGACTTCCTGTTTCCTTCTCAGGATAATATTTCAGCTCTGCGGTCACATCAGTTGTGGGGTCTGGGTAGCTATTTTCTCTCATAGTAAAGTGGCTATTCAGTGGATGCTTGTCAAGGAAAACTATTTAAGCACCAGAGCTTCAGACTGAGAGTTGTGGAAGTAGCTCAGTTTGACACTCAATCAAAGCAATATAATTGCTGCATTTGTGCGATTGGACCAAAAGTCAGTGCAGTTTTATTTATGCTAAACTTCTGCACTGAAGTGGTGAGGAGTGTGAATTTTAGCCTCATTCCTGCTGTTTCAGAAGGCAACATCTGTGGCCTTTCTACCGCTTCCTGGTTTTGTTTTAGGATGTTATCATATTCTGTGAGTTTGAGGAATAAACAAACTGACAGCATTTGCACTTTCATTTTAGGTCTGAACAAATTTAAGCCAAATTAAAATAAAATTAGACTGCAAAACTAAAATGAAAATTTAATTAAACAGCGAAAGTTACTCATTTTGAACTACCATTAGTCCTTCCATGTTGTAGTAATTTCACGCTTAAATATTGTAAAGATGAATTCAGTACAGCAATCTATTGTGTAATTATGCAGAATTCCAGATCTTGTGCAAATATATTCACATCTATATTATCAGATGCAAATTTATGCCTGTACAAGAGATGTGCCTATCCCAACAGTTATTTTTTTAATTAATTTTTTTAATTTTAAATTTAATTTAAATTTAATTTTTTTTTACACACTCATTCTTATTTTTGCATATGTGTCTTATCGTTTTTTTTTCCTTTTGGCTTTAACCTCACCCACAATATAAATAACTAACATTAGATAGCTTTTGGAACTACAGTGATCCCTCGCTAGTCTATAACGCGGTTCACTTTTCGCAGCCTCACAGTTTAGCGGATATTTTTCATGCAAAAAATTTTGCTTTTTTTCTACAGTGCATTGTGCTCTACATCCTTACTGGCTGTAGTAGACCATTGTCAGAATGTGTTCAGCTTGCCAAATTTACATACTGTAAATTGTTGATTGCTAGCAGTGTGACTCTGAAGTGCTGTACTGTATGTTTGCAAGTTTTCTCCACACAATGTTGATGAAACATCAACATTGATGTTGATTTTGGGTGCGGTAGCACCCAAAAGGCAGAGGAGGATGCTAACCATTGCACGAAAAGTTTAACTTCTGGACATGCTAAAGGAAGGTAGAAGTTATGCGGCTGTAGGGTGCCATTACAAAATAAATAAATCAAGTTAAAATGGTTTTGGACTTTGGTTTCATTCTATAATACTGGACTTATCAATTTTCTATGAAGAACTTTGAGCTTTGAACTTTTGTATTTAAACGAGAGAAAAGTGTGAAAATGCTAATGCCTGTATGAGAGAAGTATGTAGTGAGGGCTTTACAGCATTACAATTTCTTTAATAATTGTAGAAAATAAAGCTGAATACTAAATGGATTTTGCCTATTGCGGGTTATTTTTAGAAAGTAACACCTGGAAATAAAGAGAGACCATTGTACACCATAAACGCAAACCATCTACAGCATCATACTTATGACAACAGTAAATTATTGAACTTGCTATGTTTGCTACATTCATTGTCCTTCAGATTAGTCCCTTATTTATCAGGGGTCGCCACAGCGGAATGAACCGCCAACTATTCCGGGCCGGCATATGTTTTATGCAAAGATGACCTTCCAGCCACAACCCAGTACTGGGAAACACAGATATACTCTTTACATTTACACACTTTTACATTTTTATTAGGAATTCACCTATGCTTCATGTCTTGGGACTGTGGGGGAAATCAGAGCACCTGGAAGATAACCCATGCAAACAGAGGGATAACATGCAAACTCCACATAGAAATGCCAACTGACCCAGCTGGGACTCCAACTAGCGACCTTCTTGTTGAAGTAGTTGCTGTGACATTTATCAATTCTCTATTCTCAGACACCATATATAACAAACACTTGACAGCCATTTTCCCTGAGTTCTCTTCTTCCGCTTCTACATTCTCATCCTTTTCAGCAACTGCAGCAGCTCCAGTCATGTGAGCTAAATCTCTAATCTCACTGGACAGCCCATTTCATCACAGGGCATCAGGGAAAAAATTACACGCATTGGTTGAAAAATGTTTTTCTGAAAGTTTGCCAATAGCACCATAGAATTTAATTTTGTTTAGTAGTGTCATTGCATTGCACATGCACACTGTTTCAATAAGGGATAAAGTACATCTAGACTGGTCTTATCGTAGAATAAAGCCTGACAGTCCAAATTGGATAGCTGTTGTATAAGACTGAATTGCTCTATTCTGCAAAAACTACTGCCTTGATGTTCTTTATCCCCTTTATTTTACTGCTACTTGCCACAAAACATAAAAATTTGTCACAAAAATTGTTCTGAGCCGTAATAGTTTATGAATTCTTAAATATAATGCTGACAGAAAAGAAAACTGTGTCTCGAATGGAGCAAATACTACCCTACATATTCAGTCACAACATCAAAACAAAAACAGCCGTGAGACAGACAGGCATATATAATTATAGATATGAACATATTCACTGACAGTCAAAGTACCTGTATGAGCTGGTGGAATTAGTTTAGTGGTTGTCATCTCAGATTAACATGCCTTGGAATGTAGCTACTGACCAATCATAATGAAATAATCCAGACAGCTGTGTAATAATCACTCTTAATTTAAAGTGGACTGTGGCTAAAAAAACTAATCCAAAACCTCTTAAAGTAGCCCTTCTGCAATATTGGGATGAGAAAATTACTAGTATTTAAGTTGTTTTTTTGTTACCAAAAATTTGATTTATGAGTGAACCGTTTAGAGCAGGTTTGTAAAATGAATGTCAAAAAAAGTGAAGATTGAGATCACGACAAAAGTATATCTAACTTTTGATTTTCTAAATTTTTTTCAGGGTTCTTTAACAAAACTGGGTAATCATTAAAATGAGGATTAAAATCTGAGCAGAGACGCCTACAGCTGAACAGAAAGGAAGTGAACCTGCTTCGTCATCCGGCTCATTTTCTTTCCTGTTTTGAAGATCGAGAAATATCATGCCTGTCTCCTTTTAGCATGTTCCACTGTGAGAACTTGTGCTTTGACTTTGCAAAATCATGAAAGGACGGAGAGACAGAACGAGGTCATAATGGACTGAATAGCCTTTAAGATCCAGTCATGAACTCAATTGATTGAAGATCATGTCATTTCCCACCTCACATGTCATTTTGTTTTTGTAAAGCAACTCCTTACAGACCATAAAACCCACAATCCATTTGACAGGAAATAGCCAGACGTGAATTCCGGTTACTGTGGTGGTTCTTTAAAATCTTTTCCTCCTGAAAATCCACCCTGAGGTTTAGTCTGCCTTAACCATGATGTCTAGAAGAAAACTGTGCTTAGGCGCTTTACTAGGTGCTATTCTGTTTTTAATGATAGCTGCTCACACCATTCAGAAGGCCGGTGTTGTGCCCATCACGGATTTACCCACTCACCATGATGTCAGGATACCAGTGAAGAACCAGACTCTGTTACACCCCGTCACTGAGCCAAGACGAGGTCATTCCTGTAGCTGTACATCATGTATAGCAGACAGAGGTGTGTCAGAGTGGTTTGACCAACGCTATGATCAGAAACAGAAACCTTACCTCACCGGCAGAGATGATGACGTAGATCCACTTTCTCTGAAGTGGTGGCTGGTAAGAGGCACATGATGGTTAATGCTAGTTTTAAAGGGATAATTTGTAATTTCACCCCCAAAATGATAATGTCCTATCATTTACTTGCATTCAATCTTCTTCAGTTGTACACATAACAAGGCATTCTGGATAGGGTTAGGTTCTGAAACTTAATGCCATTATGGCACATTAAAGCACTGTCTTTGACAGCTTGCGACATCATGTGGCACTTTCAGAGGATGTTTAAATGAACACCAGTATTCCGATTTAAATATGATAAGAAAAATATTTTGATTAAGAATCTACAATGTACAGTAATTTTTATTTACTTTTTTTGATTGCCATAAAGGACCATCACAAACTGCGAAGTGAAGTTTTTTTTTTTTTTCATTCGGCGTGCAGTATCAAATTCTATTAAAACAACACTCTTCCACCAGTATTTGCTGGTAATTTGCATCTGGTAACTCAGTTTGTCACGGGGAAATGAACAATATGTTCCTGAGTGAAAGTGAAACTGTCAAACTGCAGTTAAAGTCGAAAAATTAAAAATGAAACACCAAAATTATATGAAATTATATAAAACTCATAATGCAAATCTTAAATTCATGCCAACAAACACAAATCATTAAAATAAATATTTTAATGCAATTTAATTCAAATAAAAAATATTAATTGATGTATAAACTTTAAGCTTTAATTATGTTGTTCAATTAAAATGATTATATATTTATATATATATATATATATATATATATATATATATATATATATATATATATATATATATATATATATATATATATATATATATATATATACATATATATACGTGTGTGTGTGTGTATATATATATATATATATATATATATATATATATACGTGTGTGTGTGTGTGTATGTATATATATATATATATATATATATATATATATATATATATATATATATATATATATATATATATATATACGTGTGTGTGTGTGTGTATATATATATATATACACACACATGTGTGTGTATATATATATATATATATATATATATATATATATATATATATATATATATATATATATATACAAATGTGTATATATATATATACATGTGTGTGTGTGTGTGTGTGTGTGTGTATATATATATATATATATATATATAAGTAGGAACAAACATACTATGGAAGTCAATGGCTGTTCAACATCTTCAGTATATGTATCTTTGTGTTTAACAGAAGAAAGAAACGTAAACATGTTTGGAACAAGTGTAGGATGAGTAAATCATGACAGATTTTTCTTTTTTGGGTGAATTATCTTTTTAATCTAAGAATGTGTTCAGTTGAAATTTGGAACCTTTGCTGTAAAAAAGGAAATACTATGTTAAGTTCTGTTTAGCTCTCTCACTTATTTTTAAGGCCAAACTTAAAGATAAGAACTTGTAAAGAGTGTATAAAATGTGTAAAGGTGTCAAAACCAAACAAAAACTCAAGACTTGCGTAAAGAAACATCTGCTGCTAGAAGAGGACATTCTGATGCCTTTACTTAACTGCAATGGGCAACGTAACTCTGACAAAAGAAATAGTTATGATTAAGCATTCTGTCCTTTTCTATAGTTGCATCTTGCGACATGTCATTTGTTGTTTGTTTATGTTTTTAGTCTTTAAACCAAACTTGACTAGAACTCTGTTGGAAGTGAACCGAGATCTATCTTTTTAGTCTGATGCAATTTGAACTTTAGTGCGTGGCAAACAATCACTCTTGTTTAGATGAACTGCATTAAAGGGATAGTTCACCCAAAAATTACGTTTTACTCACAACACGTGGTTCCAAATCTTGGAGTTACATTTTACTTTGGTTGTTAAACACAAAAGAAGATATTTTAAAGAAAGCTGCAAACATGCAACCATTCTTTCAAATTAGGAAAAACACATACTGTAGAAGTCAGAGTACTTACAGGGTTTTAGCTGTAATTAAGACTAGGCATGGGCCAGTATATGGCTGGTATATGAACCTTTGACAAAAATATCACGGTTTGACAGTATTGTGAATACTGCTCTAAAATATATTCTTTTTAAATGTCTGGGTGAAAAAAATTCCCTTTGAACAATATATTTTATTTTGGCAAACATTTAAACTATTTTGGAGCAGTAAACATGTCAGGCTGAATAATTCAGATCATTGACTTGTGCTGTCTTCATTTGTTGCAAAAACACAGATATCTTTACATTTAAAATGACATATTTGGACATCTTTTCTGCTGGAGATGCTGTTGTACTAAAAAAACAAACAAAAAAAACGTGAATAAAAAATGTTATGCATACCCTAGGAATGGTATAGCAGGAAATTTTGGCAGTTTTAAAACCTTGACTTTTCCAAAGCACGGTATACCTTGAAAAGGATTATCGCCCCATGCCTAATTAAGACATCTTCTTTTGGTTTTAACAGATGAAAAAAATTAGTCCAACAGGTTTGGAGCAAGTGAAGGATGAGTAAATGATGACAAAATTGTCTTTCTTTTTAACTGAGCAGTAACACCAGAGTTGGTTTTAATTTTAAAGTTTGTATACACCCTAAGGCTAAAAACCATTTGAAATGTTTAGATTAATTTCATGATTAGCTGATTCCAGTGAACTATATGCAGTTACAAATTCGGCACGTTTAAGTTGTGTTTTCTTTAAAAATCAATGATCTTCACTCCCTTGTACAAGAAGCTCTGCATTAAATTCCAAATTTCCCCGCCGTGTCTTTAAAATATGAACATTTATTTTACTCCAGTTCTTTTCAATTGAGTTTCTGCGCAAGCCTGCTAATCCCGACTGGCACGTCCATGTTGATGGCTTTTCATTTCTTTTATTGCTTGAACAACTAAATGAATGGTGAAGTCTATTTAACTGATTGTGTTTTAATTACATTACAACATCAATGCTGTAAAAGGAACCTTATAAAATTGTAAAAAAGTCACATTAATCATTCACCAGAAGTTTGTTGGTATAGGAAGAAATACAAGCCATGTTATTTACCCTATTCATCAAAATGTGTGGACAAAAGAGAGAAAAATGTTAATCTGTTGATTTTGATCAAGTTTTTGAGACATTGAGAAAAAAATAGTAAATATTAAACCAATAAAACTATTTAAAAGAGCATGTGACTAATAGAATTGAATTAAGAATAGTTGTTTGAATAAGTATGTTTGCACTTCACCTTTTCAAACTGGAGATTAAAATGGAAACTGTTGAAAAGGTCAGAATGAGCACAGGCCTCAGTATTGGCATCCTATTTGGGTAGAAGTGCATAGACCTGATCAGATAAATACGTGATGAATGATGATTGGGCAAAAAAAGAAAATAAACTCACAATGTGTATAGATCTCACTGAAGTGGATCTGTTTTGCAGTTTCTGCTTTGAATGAAAAAGATCGATTTAGATTTATTCTTAAGTCTCTAGATAGCCATTGGCCTCTCCAAACAAGGCACAGAATAGCTCTCGGGATTCTCAGGCATGCCTCTAAAGTCATATCATCATAGCTGTAGATATCATTTGCACTTCTCTGGCAAACGGACACGTCAGGGAAAGACAACAGCTGGTTCATTCCAGACCTCTCAAGTTTACTTACTACCATCGTATCTGTTTGCCAAACATCATTAAAGCGATGACTGTGGATCCCCCCCCCCGAAATCCAGCCATTATCTGGTTTCCTTAAACAAAAAAGTAATTCTCCCTTGGGAGCAAGGGCACAAATAGGTTTGTCGGCCTTGCCATGTGTTTCAGTAAGGTTTAATTTAGCCTAATTAAAGGCTTTCAGGCTTTTGCAGGCACTGAGAGCACACTTGAATTAGCCTGATGTTGGTCTGCCTCAAGCGTCTCAAGTTTCCATCTGTATAGCACAAAGCAATATTTTTAATTATATAATATAAAGGTCATAGTTGGGGGATTATCTCTTTTAAACGGTTGGCTCACTCAAAAATGGAAATTACGCTATTAATTACTCATTCTGTCATTCCAAACCCGCCACTTTCTTTCATCTGTAGAACACAAAGATATTTTAGGTGAAATCCGAGAGCTCCCTCATCCTCCATAGCAGGGCTGCAGCGCAGACTGTAAAATATATGGACGTACTATCCATCACCTATCGGTTTCTAAAGAGCGCAAATGAAGCTACAAGTAGGCGTGGCCAACCGTCGCCATTTCTTACGTGCATAAATTCTGTATTGGCTTCACAAGGGAGAGTGGGATGTTACCGCTTGGGCTGCATGATATTAGAAAAATCTAACATTGCGAATATATATACACATATATATATATATATATATATATATATATATATATATATATATATATATATATATATATATATATATATATATATATATATATATATATAACATTTCTAATATATTTATAATTAATATAATTTATAATTTGACTTGAATATCTCTATTTGGAAATAATTAATAATTTTAGATTGAGATTATTTTGTAAGAGTGCATCTGCAAAAATGTAATCAATAATCTACAATTATAGATTAAATAAAGACAAAGATACACAAAAACAGTGTTTTGTTTTCCTTAACACTATTGTATAAACAGTTTGATAAAATTAATCGTTATTAAATTTACAAATGGTACAATTTCTTTGGCCTAAATGGTTTTAAAATCCTCATAGTCAAAGGCCTTAAACACTTGCAAAATTATGTATTATAATCTAGACTCCTGTGATGTGACTATTGCGAATGCTCACATTATGATATCTATGCTAAAATGATATATTGTGCAGCACTACTCCATAGACAGCAAGTTTTAGACATGTTGGATCCTCAAAATAGACCATATTCCAGTAGTTCAATCTGAATGTTATTATGCTACAAAAATACTTATAAAAAAAAACTTTACTCAACCGTTTCTTCTGAATGTGAGCCCTGAAACTGCGGGGAAGCATTTGTTGAATGCAGTCATTATTTTTGTTTAATGTGCACACAAATGTATTCTTGTAACTTGATAATATTTCAGTTGAACCACTGAAGGCATATGGGCTGTTTTGAAGATGTTTATTATATAAATTTTCTAGACTTTAAGTGAGAGTTTAACTAGGGTTGGACAATATGGCAAAAATGCAGTCTCAATAATTACATTTCATATTGAACAATAACAATATATATTTCGATATTAATTGATAATGCTTTCAGATTTAAAAGAGTTCCCCTCAACAATGACTGAAGCCACAAAAAATAGAGGATCCAATTAATGGCATAACATTTTTGGCTGATAAATTTTCGGTGGCCAAAAATTCAGTACATCTCTAATATCAACACATCTTTAGATTCCCATTGTTGCACATTTCTGTTGTGTGATTGGCTTTTAGATCAATATAGAGTAAAAAAGGTTCAGAGATTATCATTGATAATGACACAAATTTTATTACGATTCGATATAATATCATTTATCGGCCAAGCTCTATTTGGAACCTTGTTTTAGCAGCATCGTTTGGTTTAAACTGTATGTTTTGTTTATGATGTTGTTTTGCATAGTCTCTGCAGGCATCTGATGGAACGATTAAAGACGTCACTCAGAAGATGTTTAAGATAATTTCCCCTCCACATGAGGATGAAACACCACGGCAGAACCAGTGCCGGAAGTGTGCAGTTGTTGGGAACTCGGGGAACCTGTTAAAGTCCAAATATGGAGCCTTGATAGATTCTCACTCAACAGTTATTAGGTGCGTTTTCTGCTCTTTTGTGTTTAAACTTAGTTCCCACTAACACACAGATTTATTTATTTTTATCCACAGAATGGTATTTAAAGGGTCATGAACTATTGTGGTGTTTATTTTAAACTTCTCTCTGAGACCTACTTGCACTGTTATCAAGATTTAGACTTTTTACTTGTAATTTAGTTCATTCCTGCTTTGAACCCTCCTCTTTAAAAAACATTTGAATAGGTGTTGATAGATTTTGTCCCACTACAGGGGTGGCTCAGTGGTTAGCACTGTTGCCTCACAACAACAATAATTTGAGTCCCAGATGGGCCAGTTGGCATTTCTGTGTGGAGTTTGCATGTTATCCCTGTGCTTGCAGAGGTTCTCTTCCAGGTGCTCTGGTTTCCCCCACAGTCCCAAGACTTGCGCTATAATTGAAGTGGATGAACTAAATTAAAAGTGTATGGGTGTTTGCCAGTACTGGGTTGTGCTGTGTAAAACACATGCCAAAATAGTTGGCCCTGAAAAATACAGAACTAATACAAAGGAAAATGAATGAATCCCACTACACTGATTGGCAAACAATTTAGTCAAGTTTGAAAGGATAAACGGGTGCCCATGAAAACAATCTCTGTGGAGCTATCTTTATTCTTCACATTTTTGACTCCCTCTAGAAGTGACTCCATTTATACTGGCATTTAGCATCCTAGCAAGCATTGTTTGTTTAAAAGATGTCTAATAGACATCCAAACAAATACGTTGTGGATAAAACAAGGCTAAATCATATATAAATATATATATAATTTAGAAATATAAATATATATATATAAATAGTAATAAAAAAAATTATATATATATATATATATATATATATATATATATATATATATATATATAATTTTTTTTATTACTATTTATATATATATTTATATATATATATATATATATATATATATAAATATATATATAAATAGTAATAAAAAAATTATATATATATATATATATATATATATATATATATATATTTATATATATATATATATATATATAAATAGTAATAAAACAATTATATATATATATATATATATATATGAATAGTAATAAAAAATTTATATATATATATATATATATAAATAGTAATAAAAAAATTATATGTATATATATATATATATATATATATATATATATATATATATATATATATATATATATATATATATAAATAGTAATAAAAAAATTTTATATATATATAAATAGTAATAAAAAAATTTATATATATATATATATATATATATATATATATTAGTAATAAATTTTTATATATATATATATATATATATATATATATATATATATATATATATATATATATATATAAAAATTTATTACTAATATATATATATATATATATATATATATATATATATATAAGCATCCATACATACTTATTCACACTCATACACTACAGCCAATTTAGTTTATTAAATTCTCCTATAGCCCATGTCTTTGGACTGTGGGGGGGAAACCGGAGCACCTGGAGGAAACTCGGGTGAACACTAAAAGAACATGCAAACTCCACACAAATATGCCAAATGACCCAGCTGGGACTTGAACCAACAACCTTCTGGCTGTGAGGTGACAGTGCCAACCACTGATCTACAGTGCTACCATATTTTATACACAAACATTATCTGGTGGAATAGATCAATTGTGATCAGATTGATGAAAACACATGCAATTACCCGGCGTAATCAGGGCTACTCTGACATTTAAAAAGGGTTCATCTTTATTTTGAGTTACTTTACCAATAAGTGAAGTTGTTGTGTTTATTCACAGAATGAATAAGGCTGTAACTGTGGGTTATGACGAGGATGTTGGTAACCGAACCACCCACCACTTCTTGTACCCAGAGAGCGCCATCAATCTAAGACCTGGAGTCCATCTCGTCCTTCTTCCCTTCAAGCTGAAAGACATGCAGTGGTTGTCCAGCGCCCTTTCTACTGGAGAGATTAAAATGTAAACTCTTTCTGAAACGTTACCAAAATGACTCCAAATGCCATAAAACGTATCGCTAAACCAGTTTGTATGTTCCAAACAGGACGTACATGAGAGTGAAAAACCGTATAGACGCTGATAAAGACAAGGTCAGTATAAATCATGCTGGATCTCGTAAATTTATAAACGAATCCACCTAACTCTTCGTCCTCTGTGTGTCATCCAGGTGATGGTCGTAAATCCAGCTTTCTTTAAGTACACACACGACAAGTGGACAGAGCGTCATGGAAGATACCCGTCCACTGGGATAGTAGCCATAATATTTGCTCTGCATCTCTGTGACGAGGTTTGTACTTGAGTTTACAGCCAAGGCAATCAATTGTGCGTCACCAGACACTTAATCACGGTGTTCAATCCCAACAGGTGTCAGTGTTTGGATACGGGGCGGACGCTCAAGGAAATTGGCACCACTATTGGGAGTACAACAGATACGCAGGTGCCTTTCGAAAAACAGGCGTCCACAATGCTGATTTCGAGACTGAGATCATTCAGAGACTCAGCGCAGAGGGCAAAATCAAGCTGTACAGATGAGCCTGTAATTGTGGCCTTTAATGACTCGGTAGTGCTTAAAGCCTTGTAAATGCAGGGCCTGGATGCGCAGCAGCTGAACGAAAGCCAAAGAGACGCAGATCTGTGATCCACCCTGCCGTTAATTGACCACTGTGAACTGCACTGAACCAAACCCACAGACATCAAGCTGTAGTCCAAGACCAAATGAACTCTTACAGTATTTCACCCGTTATGTGCCTGGAAAAAACTAAAATACTGACAGATGTTGCCTTTCTTCCCAAGTCGGGCATTGGAACTTTTGAAGAAGACGAGCAGTTAGCCAGTTGGCTTGATCTGAGCCTCTTTGTGTTTCTTTCTTATTAAATGTGTTCTGACAAGCCTTACCGTGTCCGCTCTGCAAATCTGCAACACAATGTTTCAACAAAGATTTCAGGGCATTAACATCTTAGTCAACATGAATAAGCGTCCCACTTGCCCTCTGCAACAGTTAGAGGGATAAAAAGATGCAAGACTTTATTATTATTATTTATTGGAACATGAAACTGTTAAATAACCAGATCGGACTATTTGGAATACAGTTCGGTGATCCAAAAAGGACCATTTAAGAGAGCTTTATGAATGGAAAAAAATCTGAAAACTGACTTTTTTTTCTCTCTCTCTCTCTCTCTCTCTCTTCTGTTTTTTTTTTTTGACTAAAGGCCCAGGTGTACTTCGCCTTGTGCATTTCATTCCACCTCACACATTACTGCTTAAAGATAAAATAAGTTTCTACATGTGTAGCACAAATGCCTTTTTGTGCTCGACCAGACTCCAGGGGCAGCACTGAGTCATTAACAGCAGTGTTTCTCAACCACGTTCCTGCTTTGCACATTTTCCAGGTCTCCTTATGCAGGAGAGTCCAAACTCGATCCTGGAGGATAGGTGTCCTGCTGAGCTTAACTCTAACTTGCTTCAACACACCTGCCAGGGAGTTTCAAATACATCTAATAAGAGCTTGATTAGCTGGTTCAGGTGTGTTTGATTAAGGTTGGAGCTAAACTCTCCAGGACAAGAGCCCTTCAGGATCGAGAGACTGAGAGACCTGTGATGGATTTGACAGACAAAGAAGACGTCTGAAACATGCAGTGCTGGTGGTCTTCCAGGATGTCGTTTGCCGTCCATTTATGTAACTTTTTTTTTTTGGTTTGTTTTTTGCATTCTGTTTCAGTGTTAATGCTGTAATGTGTGTCTAGTAGACAATTCTATCTTGGCGATCCCTTTGCGCATGTATGCAGGTGTGCATAGAGGTCTGTTGATACTCCTTGTGTCAAAAGGACAGTTCGTGGATCATTGCGGATAGTCAAAGTATATTTTGGGCTAAAAGTGCAGTATTAATAAGATGATTTACCCAAAACGTATACTTTATTATTATTTGTAAAGAAAATAACACTTTGGTTTAAACCTTTTTGAACCCCAATGGCTTTTATTCATAGACTAAATGAGGCCAATCCTGGGACTTTTTTCAAAATATCTTTTTTTGTTCTAATTAGGAACAACATGAGTGCGAGTAAACAATAAAATGTAAGCACATGAAGTCAGTTTAGGGCCCAGTTTAAACCATGTTCAGTATTACCAAGTACACTTGTTTTGTGTTTCATTGTGAACTGTAAAACTGGCCATGTGCATCGACAGTCGCATGAGGCTGAAGTATACTTTGGGCTTAACATCTTAACTGAAATGCACCATGGACCATTGAAGTGTGCCATTCAGGAGTAGGCCAAAATTTCATGTTGACTTTAAAACTCAACCTGCAGTGCATTGAAAGATTTCTGACCCTTACTGGCAAAATAATGCCTAATTTGAGGTTATTCCCTCACCTAATGATGTATATGCTTTAAAAAGTAATTGCACATCCAAAATGATCTTCCTTTGTTTTAGAACACTGTTATTATTACTACAGACTGACATTCTTCTATCCATGATATTGAAGAAACACATTAGATCAGGGTTTCTCAACCATGTTCCTGAAGGACCACCTGCTCTGCACATTTTCCATGTCTCCTTAACCACACACACCTGATTCAGATCACCAGCTGATTAGCAGAGACTGATAGGCCTGTAATGGGTGTGACAGACAAAGGAGACATCCAAAACATGCAGTGCTGGTGGTCCTCCAGGAATGTGGTTGAGAAACACTGCATTAGATGGCTACTAGGTACTGGTTTAAAACTTCATTGTTCAATCATACATGCTGAAATTTGTTTGTCTCATTTTGCCAGCATGGGTCATATTTTAAGTTTGTGGAATGTATTGCTGGGTTCTAGAGTACTCGGGATTTTGTTTTTCACTTAAGTAGATTTTTTTTTTCTTGTATGTGCGCTGAAGACCATTTCTGCACATTCACGGCCTTTATTTGTGTGTTTGTATTAACTTTGATCTGCTCGCACATACTTTACTTTGGATTCGGTGTGAACCCAGCATACATTTTCAAAATCTCAACTAAGCAATAGAAGTCAGAGTAGCGTATTTAAGACATTCACAAATGTTCATTTAGCTTTAGACCACAGGTGTCAAATTCAGTTCCTGGAGAGCCGCTGCTCTGCACCTTTTAGCTCCAATCCTGCTTCAGCACACTTACCTGTAGGTTTTAAAACAAGCCTGTGTTTAATTAGGGTTAAAACTAAACTGTACAGAGCTGCGGCCTTCCAAGAGCTGGATTTGACTCCTGTGCTTTATACCAGTGTTTCTCAACCACGTTCCTGGAGGATCATCAACACTCCATGTTTTGGATGCCTCCTTTGTCTTTCACACCCATTACATGTCTTTCGGTCTCTGCTAATCAGCTGATCTGAATCAGGTGTGTTAGGTTAAGGAGACATGGAGAATGTGCAGAGTTGGTGGTCCTCCAGGAACATGGTTGAGAAACACTACTTTAGACCAGTGTTTCTCAACCACGTTCCTGGAGGATCACCCACACTGCATGTTTTGGATGTCTCCTTTGTCTGTCACACCCATTACATGTCTTTCGGTCCTTGCTAATCAGCTGGTGATTTGAATCAGGTGTGTATGGTCAAGGAGAATGTGCAGAGCTGGTGGGCCTCCAGGAACGTGGTTGAGAAACACTGCTTTAGACAATTACAGAGATGCACTGACACCATTGGTCACCACATGTTTCCTGCGTCAATAGTTGAAGGATTCACAACCATACTGTCAATAATATCAACCGGTGCACATGCTGGAAGAGCTATTTATCACATAGAGCTGTGAAAACACATTTTGATTGTAGTCGAGAGTGTGGCGTTTCCTGTGAATGTGCTGTATGTGTGTTACCACTTTAATTTTCTTACATTTTTAGACCAAAGCTGGCTATAGGGTGAAGCATCTGGTCTTTGTGGCCTTTAATTGACCTGTCATCTGGTTTACACTTCAGCATATGGCAGATGCTGTATTTTCATGCAGTTCATCACTGTGTTGGGAGATTATTCCGAATTAATTTTGGTTTAAGACTGACAATGTCGAAACTTGAGCTGTAAATTCGATGCTTGTTGCCGAGTGTTTTCACACATGTGCTGAGCTGGACTTTTGTTCTGTTGTTTAATGTTCTCGAATGTATTTGGGCTTTGCGTTCTTTGCTTCACGTCAATCAGCAGCTTTTACAGTTTGTACAGAAATGAGATAATCGAGACAGAATTTGACATGGAAGAGTGTTTTAATAATCTATTTAAAAACAAAAACCAAAGGATAAACCATAAGAAATAACTGAATTCAAAAGTCACAGTTTTGGCAATCCAGAGAAGTATTAAAAATACAAATATTTTATAGAGTTGCATAAATAAAAAATACAAGAAAAACAGCCTATAATAGAGATATATTTTTCTTTTTTATACAATACATAAATATCTCACAGTACCCTAGTTTCCCATTCATGTTCAGCTGAAACATTTTAATACACAACAGTGACTACATAATGCAAAAAGAGAAGAGTTTCACCAATTTATCTGGGAGAATTGTTTAGGAGGAGTCTGATTATGTTGAGCGCTAACGTCAAGAAAAGCTGTGGCCAAATTGATTTTTATGATTCTGTTTACGTTTTCAAGATGTGACCACAGATTTAATATTCCCTGGGTGTGACATGATTTGGAAAATGTCTTCTGCCACGTGTAATTGTGTACTTTCGAAGCACTTTAAGGAGTTTGTAGATGCTCAAAGACTGTCCAGCTGAATGTGAGTTCAATGGCCAAATTAGCTAGGTGTGTGTGTGTGTGTGTGTCTGTGCACATCGTAAGCTTCTGTGTTCACATTGTTTTGTCTGAACCTGTGATTAATCTGTGGTCTGTTTTTTCAATAAACCACTTAACTGTTTATTCCATCATTATTTCATCTGAACTTTTTCCCCCCAATTTATTATTTTTTTTGACGTTTCAAACACTTTTGATCAAACTTGTCATTACTGTAAAAAAGTCACATTCTTATTACTTTAATATACAAATAATATATTAAGTATTTTATTATTCTGTTATGCAAGCAAAAAATACAGTTTTGGGTATTTAATACAATAATGAAAAATAAATGATAAAGAGACTTTGGGTTCTGAAACATCGAAATGTTTAAAAACATCAATTGTTTGTCTAAAAAAATATTTTTTTATTTAAATGTAGATGAAATGAGAGCTGGTTCTGTTGTTTTGTTAGTTTTTTTAACAATATTTATAATTAATTATTTCCTGATTATCGAAAAAATAAATAAAAGTCATGCTGTTTGCAATTTTACAGTGTACAAAATACACTCACAGGCCACTTTATTAGGTACATGTTACTACTACCGGGTCGGACCCTATTTTGCCTTCAGTACTCCCTTAATCCTTAATGGCATAGATTTAACACAGCTCTGGAAATATTCCTCAGAGATTTTAGTAGATCAGTAGTTTCTAAAATACTCAGACCAGCCCGTCTGGCACCAACAACCATGCCACGTTCAAAGTCACTTAAATCACTTTTCTTCCGCATTTTGATGCTCAGTTTGAACAGCAACAGATCAGCTTAACCGTGTCTACATGCCTAAATGCATTGAGTTGCTGCCATGAGATTGGCTGATTAGAGATTTGGACAGGTGTACCTAATAAAGTGGCAGGTGAGTGTAAAAACAATGATTAAAATTTCAATTTCGCATTTTTTATATCTCGTGAAATATAACTCAGATGTGTTTTGTGCTATGCATGTCCCATTATAGGTCATCTTTTGATTTTAATTCTGCTATTACGTAAAAATTACTGTATTTAATAAAGTAATGAGGTGGCGCATTAGGTAGTGATGTTGCCTCACAGCAAGAAGATCACTGGTTTGAGCCTCAACTGGGTTAGCTTGCATTTCTGTGAGGAGTTTGCATGTTCTATCACGTGTTCGCGTGGGTTTCCTCCGGGTGCTCCGGTTTCCCCTACAGTTCAAAGACATGCGGTACAGGTGAATTGGGTAGGCTAAATTGTCCATAGTGTATAAGTGTGTATGGAGATGGGTTGCAGCTAGAAGAGCATCCGCTGCGTAAAACATATGCTGGATAAGTAGGTGGTTCATTCCGCTGTGGTGACCCTGGATTAAAGGGGCTAAGCCGAAAATAAAATAAATGAATGAATGAAGTAATAAGAAATAATGAGAATTCAAATTTAGTAATCATTTTAAAATACAGATGCGAATTTGTAGTGAAATGTGCCTCACTGTTCAGAAAATGCCACAATAATATCTTTTATTTGATGTTCTATAATGGAGATTAAATTTATCCTGATGTGTTTTGTGCTATTTATTTAACCCTTGTGAACTGTTCAAATTGACTACCCTTTCATTATGTTCATGGCTGTTTTTGCCCCATTGACTTCCATTATAACAACATTTTTTGATTGCAAAGCCATGACACCATATAATCATGCATTCTTGACTGTTGGAGTTTTTCCCTGTTGGGAAGAAGTCAAACTTTTTATTTTCACTGTTGATCATCAGTTGTCAGCTTTAACCCTTTAGATAGGCTTGTGCAAAAAAAGTTCTAATGAGTTCTATAGAGTAAAACAGCAGATTATAGTGTGCGTGCAGAAATACACTTACTATGTTTACTATGTTCAGAGAGCTGAGCTGCTTATTTTTTATCTTCTCAAACATATCAAGGTAAGCGTGCAAAGGTCTGTCTCACACACTTGCACATGCCCACACACACACACACACACTATACTTCATATAATTATATTATTTTTATCCAGAAACTAAGCTTTTTTTTTGCACTGCAACTGATGATCAAAAGTAAAAAATTAGTAAATGTACCTTTTCCCAACAGGGAAAGCCGGCAACAATCAAGAATGCTTGATTATATGGTGTCAGAGATTTGCAATCAAAAAATGTCATTACTATGAAATTCAATGGGGCAAAAACAGAACGTAACAAACATAACAAAAGGGTAGTCAATTTGTCCAGAGTATATTGTTCAATTTTTTTTTTATTTCAAAGCATTTTTCTATGATGTGTCAAAAATGGATTTGTCGTCAAAAATCTTTCCATTTGCTTTTGTGGCCAAATTAAAGAGAGTAATTGAAAACATCCCGAACAGCACATAAGGGTTAATGTCAGTGCTTAATTTGAGCCGGATCTTGCTGGATACTGTTCTGAAAAATGTCAGATATTCGTGTTTTGCATTCTGGTATTTATTTTAACAGAAATTTGAAATGGCAGTCAAGCATATTTCATTTTTTAATAACACGAGTAAATCTGATAATGAGCCTGATCAAGAGAAGATGAATCTGCGCCAATGGATCAGGATAGCAGGAGACAGAAGCAAAGAAATCTCAAGTCAGCCAGAAAAATGACAGAAGAGGTAATTGTGTGCTCTTCTTGAAAATTAGACTGAGTGAGTCGTTTAGTTATTTTTTCCACTTGGCACATCATAGAGAAGTGAACTAAAAAGTGATTGTTTTAACGATTTATGTTTGTAGCTTCATGTTTTCATTATCCATGACTGACCTATAACTTTATATGGAACAGAATAATTAAAGACCGTTCAGAAATGTGATGCTGTTTTGCGCTATCACCATGACCGACGTCAACCAAACAATTTCAGTTTTCCCGAGAACAGGACGTCGGTCACGGTAACCTTTATTTCCTGGTTTTGTTCCGGGAATGGTTTATTTCCAAATTAAGCACTGTTTAATTTTTACAGTCATAAACACAGTAACAACAGCAATAAATGATGACAAAAAAACTAAATTGCGGAGAAAATGCCAAATGCAAAAGTTTTTGGTATAAAAAGAAGACTCAAATGTAAATAAAACAAGAGCCAGGAGTGTTTCCAATGGTATTCACCCAAGCACACAACATTCATAATTCACATTTCTAAAGTTGTTCTCTAAATAAGCTAAGTATTGTGCTTTAAACATATTTCTCCAACAGGATCTTGCTATTACACCTCCTCAATCCCCACCTGACAGAAGCCATTACTCACATCTCAGTGGAGCTGAATGAAATAAACGGCATGCGCTTCATGCTGTGTCTGTGTGTGCTTCTGGAACATTTCGGGAGCATCCAGGATGGGACATCATGGGACTGTGGATGAATCATGGGACACGGAGGGCCCGAACAACCGCAGACTCTTTCCTCGGTGCGGCAGGAAGGCCTGTAAGTGCTGCTTTTGTTCTGCTGATTCTTCATTACCGATGGTTGTGCGGGAGGCGTTCCAGCCTTCACTCGGCCAGCATGGAGACAAACGATGCTGGAAATAAGCCCATTCTGTCTGGCTGGCCCTCGATGTAGCCGTGCTGAAACAGAGAGAGATTACAGGCTCTGCTTAAAGTCATCAGAAGCAAGGAGGAAATGTTTCATTTGAAGAAAACGCTGGCGGATGCAAACCTAATGTTATAATGGTTTTCTTGAAAATGAGCTGTAAATGCAATGAAGACGGAGGTTTGAAGATGTTCATTATGCAGTGCAATGATTGAATAAAAGCATTTTTGACCAATGACAGAAGACCTACAAAACCTAATAGAAAGTGAATTCTTGGTTCTTTCCATCATGACCAGTACTAATAATGAAAACAAGCTTTTCCCATATTTCACAGTAAAGTTTAAAGGGTTTATTCAATCCCTCATGTAATTTACCCCATTCACATTAATATTTTTATCGTTACTTGCAAGTAAGGCACTGTGTCAAATCTAAATTTAGTCATTTTGAATGTATTCCTGATAAACGTGTATTTTTTGATGTCTTCTTGAATTCTCCCCAGTCCATTCATCTTATTTCTAAATTTGAAACCTTTGCCTCAACTTCTAATTTGAAATTTAAACTGGCTTGGGAGGATGAACTTGGAACTGAGATATCAGAGGAACTATAGGATAAACGCCTGACTACCAGTGGTGTAGTCGGGGCTATACGCACATATACTCTGTATGCCTACTTTTTTCAATGAGCTGTTTGGGTATTACGACTTCTGAGGATCAATTTTCCGTATACCCTCGGTATACTCACTTGCTTTGCTGATTAAACTTCCCTAATTAATGTGTTAATACATGGAAAAATACTTGAGTATAGGCTAGTGTGTATGTTTATTTTTATCTACATATATATTTCTATCTATCTATCTATCTATCTATCTATCTATCTATCTATCTATCTATCTATCTATCTATCTATCTATCTATCTATCTGTCTGTCTGTCTGTCTGTCTGTCTGTCTGTCTGTCTGTCTGTCTGTCTGTCTGTCTGTCTGTCAGTCCATCCATCCGTCCGTCCGTCCATCCATCCATCCATCCATCCATCCATATATATATATAGCTAATGAATTAAAGAAACAACTTTAATCGTTTCTTTGCCTACTTTAAATATTTGGGTTGGGTAGTAATAGTACACCACTTATTTTTTTAGGACTTCACCACTGCTGACTACAGTACGGTCCTGTTCAGTAAACAGTAGGCACCAGTTAATACAGTTCACAGTTATGCATCGCCTGCACTATACCAAAACCAAATTACACAAAATGTTTCACCTATGTGTGACAAGTGTAAAATTACAGAGGACACCACAGCTCACACAGTTTGGTTTTGTCCCTCTTTGTTCAATTTTTGGACAAACATTATTGATTTATACTCTAAGGTCTATAGTATTTCCCTCCAACAGGACACAGAGCTTGCTATATTTGTTGTTTCAGAACACTCCTTTACCCTTCCAAAACATCTCCAACAAGCCTTTACTCTAGGCATGACTGTGGTCAAGCGGGTCATACTAAAAAACTGGAAATGTACTTTACCTCCTTTATTTCTAACCTGGTTAAAAGATATGGCCTCCGTTATCCACTTGGAAAGGCTCAGATTTATTAGGTCCAATTCTAACAAAGATTCTTTGCTACCTGGGAACCCTTTCTTGAATTGTTAGACCTGAAACGTGCTCATTCTAAATCCAGCCATGAAAACTGACTGTCACACTACCTTCTAGGACAGTGGTTCTCAAACTGTGGTACGTGTACCACTAGTGGTACGCGGGCTAACGTCTAGTGGTACGTGGAGGAATCACTGAGTAATGAATTTAATTTGCACAATAGCACCAATGTGATCAGCATTGGCTGTAAGCCTACAATCAAACCGCTGTGCATAAAATGTTTACTTTCGTGCATCGCATAATCAGCTGCTAAAAAATCAATTCAATTGGCGCAGAACTAGAGAAAGAGGTGCGTGGTGCTTGGAGAGAAGATACTTGCTAGAGCAGTTGTCTCAAACCCTCGGGACACAGACCGTCACCGGTTTATAGGTCAATTGGTACCAGGTCGCATAAAAAATCATTAATTATTTCCGTTTTATTTATAATCTGAGTCTGTACGATCATTTATTGGAAAAAAACTTTTATTTTGAAATATGACCAATTTCTCTTGTTACATCTTAGTCACTTGAGTGCCAAAATTTAACCAACTGATTAGCAAGATGAGTACTGCAGCACAACGCGCATGTATATTCCAGGCGTGCCGAGTTGAAAACGTCTTTTTAGAATGCTGCACGGCGAGTCACGTGACAAGAACCGACTGATATGCTACTTTATTTTAATACTGGTGATTATGGTGGTACATGGAGTGACAATTTTTTTTCTGAGGTGGTACTTGGTAAAAATAGTTTGAGAACCACTGTTCTAGGACTTTTTGATGTCTACATACTATGTAACACTACATTTTGTATTTCCAACAGCTAAACCCACGTGTATGGCAATTCCTATTATATTTACCTGCAAAGTGTGTATATTCTGTGGCAATAATGTCTGTTTTTTTCTGTTGTACTTAAAAAAAACCTTAAAATAAAAGTTTTTTAAAAATGAATCCCTCGTGTCATTCTAATTCCTTGAGCCCTTCATTGTGTGAACATTTTGCAAAACTTCTCTTTCTTTTTATTATAAACTATGACAGAATAAAAATGTTTGAAAGAGTTATCCAAGTTATACCGTATGTTCTTGATACTACAGTTAAGATATTTTTTTTAATATACCAGTGAGATTTAATTAAAGGGTTAGTTCAACCTAAAATGAAAATTCAGTTATTTATTACTCACCTTCATGTCGTTCTAATTCCCTGAGACTTTTGTTAATCTTCAGAACACAAATAAGGACATTTTAGATGAAATCCAAGAGCTCCCTCATCCTTCATAGACAGAAACAATTCCGAGAGTCCAGAAAATGAACCAAAAACATACTCCATGTGACTTCAGTGGTGGAACTGTAATCATATAAAGCTGCAAGAACACTTAAGTGCACTAATCTAACGGTGAAGATTTAGGCCAACAAAGTTTTTTTAGCGCACAAAAGTGTTCATGGAGCTGCGTATAATTGCAGTTCCACCACTGAAGTCACATGGAATGTTTTCACATTGTTTTTTGTTTCTTTTCTAGAATGTCTCTGGACCGTTGCTGTCTATGGAGGAAAAGAGAGAGCTCTTGGATTTCAGCTACAATATCCTTATTTGTGTTTTGAAAAAAAAAACAAAGGTGTAACATGGAATTGGAACGACATGAAGGTGAGTAAAAAATGGCAGAATTTTTATTTAAAAATCTCATTTTTATCTTAATTGTTTAAAAGTTTTACTGGTAAATCAAAAAATATGAAAATGTATGCTAGTCTTTATTGAATAGGTGCAAGAACATGTAAATTAAAGGGATAATTCACCCCAAAAAAATTAATTCAGCCGTCATTTACAACAAAAATGAAAAGACGTTTTGCAGAATGTTTACACTACTCCTTTTTTATGTAATGACAGAAAATAAATGAGTGATCCAAAACCATTAAAATAGGCTTTTCATGGTTATCTTGCTTCCTTTTTCACACTACTCATATCTGACCCATCAGAGGATCTTTGATTGACAGGCAATCTGACCAATCATATCACCAATATTACTGTTCTGGAAAAAATTTCAAGGGACAGTTCACCCCTAAAAAAATTCAATATTCGTCCTCCACTTGTTCCAAAAGTGTTTGAGGTCATTTCATCTGTTTCTTTCAACACAAGGGAAGAAATACTGATGAATGTTGGAATTGACAACAGCATTGTATTCTTTATTCTTACATTAATTGTCAAAGTCTGCTTTTTTCCAACATTCTTTAGAATATATTGTTTTGTGTTCAACAGAAGAAAGAAATGTATATAAGTTTATATATTTGTGGGGTGAACTATCCCTTTAATACTAGAGTGTAATGAATAAAATAAATACAAGTAGCATGAAAACAGATACCACAGGATTCAAAACTCTAAAATGGAAAAGACTGGAAAGTATTTCTATCTCTGTCCCACGTGTCCATAACATATTCCACAGTGAGAAACCCGGTCACCCTATTAATGCAAAGTGCTTCTCTATGAATCTCCATAGTAATGTATTCTTTTGATGTGCCACCCAGAGACTTTTTTTCCTGTACAGTCGTCTGCAGGATATTAGGCAAGGCTGCTGGAGATGTATAGACGGCCCTCTGACTCAGATATGGAGACCAAATAAAACATGGACCCTGAGAGCTTTACTCTGATCAGTTCCATCTGCTCCCATGGGATGTTGGGCTACATCTGCACTCACAGCATGAGTCTGTCAAAGGCTAACAAGATTCCTGCCGCTTCCTCATCAAAACCATCTTAAACCGTAACAAGGAATTCCAGACATTTATGCCAGCGAAACATCAAAGAGCAAAAACAAAAGAAAATAATGGCCGGAATAAAAGATGAAACATTTATTATATTTACTGGCATGTAAAACAAGGATGTATAATGCGGTTCAGCTTTTAATCCTTAAATCCCATTGATTCCCTCAGAATTTTTTAATATTTACATTTAATTTTAGAATAATATATTTATAATAATTTTATTAATTTTATTATTAATTTTATTTCATTAATAAATAAATATACATACACAACAGTTCTGTCTAGTTCTTGAATCTGATTGGCTGATAGCTGTGCGATATTCTGCAAATAACAGCACTCTTACAGCCTCTACACCCTTTACTCTTGTGTATTACTCCACCCACATACAGCGGCAAGCAGAGGAAACTCTACAGTTTGACAAATATTGATGCTGTTGGACAATATAATGTACTTTTGATGCTTTTTTAGTCAAAAATGCAGTTGTTTAGATTGCAACTATGCAGTTCTTTATAAGGATAGTGCCTATTTTAAATATTTATAATTTCGGAGATTCAGTTCATCGGCTGTCATCAGCCTGTCTAAGCAGACCAAAGAAAGTGACGGTTGACGGTAGACTGCATAAAAAACTCAGCATTTTTTTCAACGCAAGATAATAACTACAGCTGAACAAATCCTTATAAGGCAGTTAAGTGACATTCTTTCATCTGTATGTTGTAGTGCTATATTTATACCACAGAAACTTGTAGTGTTTGTTTTGCTTTGGCTTTTTCAGGGTTAATTATTGTGATATCCTGATTGGATCAGAGAAATACTGGGAAATGTCTCTAGACTGATGTCATTTTATGCTAATCAGCCTTATAATCTTAAAATGTAAGCAAAACCCCCTGTTTTGTCATCACTTTAGACATTACGTTAGAGAATCATTCAAATACTAGCTCTAAAGTGACGTTAGTACAGTAAATGAGCAACGGTTTCTGCTGTTCTGACAGTCAGCTGCAGATGTGAATGAATGGCAGAAGAAAGTAGTTCCTCATAGGGTTTTTGAGACTCTCCATGTTTGATTATATTTTTTATATACACATTACATTAATAAAATATATTATTTTCTATTAATTTAATATAACGGGTTTGATTATAGAAGTCAAAATCTGTCAAAACACATAAGTTTAATAAAATATATATGAAAATTAATCGCAATTCAAAATACAAGTATACAAATACATGTGCACTATTTTCTAATAATAAAATAAAACTCATCCTTATGTAGCATTTTGTTTCTGATATGATTTTGTCATTCCTTTGTAGAATGCATCAGTTAAGTTTTTTATTATATACTGTATATATTTTTTCCCATAAGGCTTTTGTTCATTCATAAACAAAAAAAATATATATCAGACATTCACAAGTGCCATTGGCTTCTATTTACATTCAGTCATTTAGCAGTCATTTTCTTCCTATTATGGTTGTCATTCTTCAAATTATATCGGGATCGGTTATGAACCACTTGAGGGTGACTAAATACATTTTAAACCTAAAGTTATGACTTTACCGTTCTATTACAACAACAATCTCTGGAATACTTTAATTTGATTGGTCAATCTCACCGTTTAGCTCTTTGAACTGAGCTCCAATCAGCCGTTTCATTGTCATACTTACCCACCAATCAGCATCGTCCTCTCCGAGCACCACCAGAACGTCTCCCTCATTGAATGTGAGCTCGTCGTGATGATCCGCCACACAGTCATACATGGCTTTAACGCGCCTCAGCTTCGGCTTCATCTAAACAACAAGACAAAAACAACAAGTTTCAAAACCACACACCAATATTGATTTTCCAATAAACTGTCAGCTAGTTGATGGGAAACCACAAGTATGTGGAACATGTCAAGAACCGCCCAAATTAATCTGGGTCTTTCTAACAGCCAAAGACACATAAAGTAAAATAACATTCCTCCAGACCAGCATGCATTTCCATGGGGACACTAGGCTAGTTTCAGCCAGTTTGGGGCTGGTAGGTCAGCGCAGATGTGTAAAACAGCTGGTGAAATACCTGACTTCTAGTTAAGCGAGTAAAGAAATTCTAAGCTAAAAATAAGCAGATTAAAATACTGTAGTAATAAATACTGCATTAGTAAAGGAATATTTAAAACTGCTCTTGTGTTTTTTTGTGTTGTTATTACTTTATATTTGCTTTTTTTAATATCATTTTTGGCGACCAAAGGAATTTTTTATATTATACTAAAAGATAAAAATTAAATAAAAGTTGTATGCGTCACAGATGTGCTGCAGGAATAAAAATGAAATACTAAGATGATTTCACACTCATTAAATAAGCTACAGTAAAACGCTCAAACACACACACACATCCAACTTCTTGGAAACACAGACGTGGAACCAAGAATTAGAGGGAAAACAGGAACTAAATAGACAGGCTGTTAATTAACTGAATACACACAGTGGATACTAATGGACTTAAATGACAGCGGGAAACAGAATGAGGTAAAGTTAGGTCAAACTGACAACACAGAAAACAAGTATGTGTGTGTGATGGTAACAAAGAAAAATACAAATATAATAAGTAAGAATATTACAGTAAATTGTGAGAGCAAAATAAATAATAAAATAGAATTTATACATTTAGATAATACTATTGATGTGCATTTTTTCATATCAACAAACTACTTCAACTTTTTTACTTTTAAATAACTAACTTTTTTATCATGACTTATAGCTTGTTATTATATATATATAAATATATATATATATATATATATATATATATATATATATATATATATATATATATATATATATATATATATATATATATATATATATATATATATATATATATATATATATATATATATATATATATATATATATATATATATATATATATATATATATATATACATACAGTTGAAGTCAGTATAATTAGCCTCCTTCAAATGTTTTTTTTCTTTTTTAAATATTTTCCAAATGGTGTTTAACAGAGTAAAGAAATTTTCACAGTATGTCTCATAAAATTTTTTATTCTGGAGAAAGTATTATTTGTTTTATTTCGGCTAAAATAAAAGCAATTTTAAATTTTTTAAACAACATTTTAACAAAAACAAAACAAAATTATTAGCCTCTTTAAGCTATTTTTTTTCTCGATAATCTACTGAACAAACTATCGTTATAGAATACCTTGCCTAATTACCCTAATCTGCCTAGTTAACCTAATTAACCTAGTTAAGCCTTTAAATGCCATTTTAAGCTGTATAAAAGTGTCTTGAAAAATATCTAGTCAAATATTATTTACTGTCATCATGGCAAAGACAAAATAAATCAGTTATTAGAAATAAGTTATAAAAACTATTGTATATATATTGTATTATATATATGATATTATATATATATATATATATATATATATATATATATATATATATATATATATATATATATATACATATATATATATATATATATAGTATACAGTTATTTACTGTTATATAACTTATTATTTTCTATTATAATGTATAGCAATCAAAGAGATAGTTCACCTAAAAATGGAAATGTACTCACTATTACACTCACATGGTTTTAAACCTTTCTTTTTTTCTGCTAAAACTAAAAAAAAGGTAATTTAAAGAAAACTGGAAACCAGTAACCACTGACATCCATAGGGGGAAAAACAAATATTATTTGTTTCAAGTCAATACTTTCTTTCATAATATCTTCTTTTAGGTTCAGCAGAAGAAAGAAAGTGAAGAGTGAATAAATGATGACATTTTCAGTTTTGGGTTGAACTATCGTTTGAATCTTCTTTTTTAAAAACAGACCCAAACTTACAGAGATAATTCAACCAAAGACATACATTCTACCATCATTTACTCAAATATTATTTGTTTCAAGTCAAAGTTTTCTTTGAAAAATCTACTTTTAGGTTCAGCAGAAGAAAGAAAGTGAGGAGCGAGTAACTGATGACAACATTTTAAGTTTTGGGAGAACTACCCATTGAATATTCTTTCAAAACAGACCCAAACTTACAGAGATAATTCAACCAAAAATGTAAATTGTATAATTTACTCACCAACATTTTTGGAAATATATAATAAAGAAATAATATAATCCTTGAAATAATGTAATAAAGGGCTGGAATAATTTAAAAGTTTACTAAATGGTGAGTAGGCGACACAGTGGCGCAGTAGGTAGTGATGTCGCCTCACAGCAAGAAGGTCGCTGGTTCTGTGTGGAGTTTGCATGTTCGCCCTCGCGTGGGTTTCCTCAGGGTGCTCTGGTTTCCTCTACAGTCCAAAGACATGCGGTACAGGTGAATTGGTTAGGCTAAATTGTCTGTAGTGTATGAGTGTGAATGAGTGTGTGTTTGGATGTTTTCCAGAGATAGGTTGCGGCTGGAAGGGAATCCACTGTGTAAAAACTTGCTGGATAAGTTGGCGGTTCGTTACGCTGTGGCAACCACGGATTAATAAAGGGACTAAGCCAAAAAGAAAATGAATGAATGATAAACAGTGAGTAAACTTTCATTTCTGGCTTAAACCATTCAAGATATAAATATAATAAGTTCACACTTATCTAATAGTTGATTATAAAGCACGTTTGGCATGCAGTACCTGGAGACAGCCCTGAGCTCATAAGATCCTGGAGCCTGGGGGTCCCTCCTGCTTGCAGGGCGAGAGGGGAGTTTGACCTCAGGTAGGTCTCGAGAACTCCGCTGTTTATTTATGGCTAATGACAAATTAGAGACTGCTATGGAGAGATACACAGCTCGTTAAGAGCTCATCTATGAAGCCAATATGGTTTGGTCAATTCACCTATGTCACATGCCTTAGGACTGCAGGAGGAAACCAAAGAACCCAGGGGAACCCCGCGTCGACATGTAAACTACACACAGAAATGTCGACTGGCCCAGTAAGTACTTGAACCAGTAACATTCTTGATGTAAGGCAATAGTGCTAACCACTGGGCCACCATGGCGCCCTATTAAGGAAAAGGGGGAATGAATAGGAGTGAAAGGGGGGATTCTCAAGAACGAAGATAACTGAAGTAAGAAACTGGTTATTTTTAGTGACTTCGGAATCATCTCATTGGAGAAACGTGTTATCTAATGCAGGACCAGCCATGGTCAATCATAAACATGTGATCATCATGTGAAAATCATTACCAATATGTAAACATGCCTTGACTACTATGGATGGAGCAGCACATGAAATATAGCTGAGAACTCATTACAAAACCTGATTTCTGAAAGTGCAATCTATAAAAAATTATATATTTAATCATTTAGCAGACACTTTTATCCAAAAAAAAAAACACTACAGATTGGCAGAGAGCATCAATATACACACATAAAGACAAGTACATGAACACAGAAAGGGCAGAGTGTGTTTTTTTACAGGTGGTTTATCCATCTCACTCCCCAGTGTGAAGTACACTCAGAATTGCCCATGTTTTCTTAGAAGCATGGAGCATTAATAAGAAAGTGTCTGGTGCATATGGAGAGTATAAAGAGTGTATCTCCTGCAGAGAAGTAAGAGCAATGGTGTTTACTGTGTGCTGAAGGTCATTCTCCTCACCAGGTTTTTTCTGGGCAGCGGGTGCGGAGCAGAGTGGCAGGAGGATGAGGAAGAGCCTCCGTTGGCCTCCAGACTGAAGGATCGAGGCGATGTGGGCGATAGGCCCGGGGTGTGATGTCCAGCACTGCCCATGGGCTGAGGGGTTTGGTACAGAAAGTGCGAGGAGCCGCTCTCCCCGTCTGCTCGAAAGCCTGCTGACAGAGATTATGAGCACGACACATTTAACAACAACACCATGGAGCCGTGATAAGCTAAAATAACCTGACTGAAAAGACTGCGAGACAACTGCACAATCACCTCGCTCTGGGAGCTCAGATAAGGAGTTCAGAGTGGATGTGGGGTATTTGGGAGACCCTGAGCTGAAACAGAAAATTGTTATGATTAGCGTGGTAGTTACTAACAACATGGATGTCTGAATGTCAAAAATTACATCACAGTTTTCATTATAAATAATAACAACAACGGTTTAGGCAAGGCAAGTTTCTATATAGCAAATTTCACACACAATGGTAATTCAAAGTGCTTTACATAAACAAGATAAGAAAATAAAAGATAATCAATGTAAGAAAATAAAAACAACAAGATTAAAAATGATTTAAAACCATTCAAATGTGTTTAAAAAGGTTTTCAAAATCCTATTCACCACAAAACATTTGAATGGCAGACTATTTATTTTAGGGTTGATAATATTAATAAATAATTATTTCATGTTTGCTTTTTGCAATAAAACTACCAGCCAAATGGTGTGCATTTCTGTTTTATTTAATGCCACTTTAGCTCACATTTGGCACTTTCTTTAAGTATCTGTAAAAGTGTCTACAAAATAACTAGTTGCCTTTTTATAAAAACACTGTTGTTGTTGTTGTTGTTGTTTCTTCTTTCCTTGGGTCTTTCAGCAGATATCAAGGTCAGCATTTATGTTTTTAAAAAGCACTTACACACACTTCTGGAAAGGTGAGTCTGGACCACCGAAGCTTCTCGGACCTGTTGGTACTCCATAGTCTTAATACAGAAAGCAAAAAGGGATTGAAAAATAAATTTGTGTAACTTTATAATGTAAAAAAATTACTATATTAATGTTAGACTTGCCAAAATAAACCCCTCTGTCAGTGATGCATGTAATAGGTGCAAGCAATCAACAGCGGATTTTATCCACATGTTGTGGGAATGCCTCTCTTGATTCTGGGCATTAATATATAAATACAAATGTACAGTATTATTCATTTTCATTTTTGTTTATCTTCTTTTACTAATTAATTATGTTTATTAAGTTTTTTCAATGGTAAGTTATAGGCTATTAAGGGAGGGAAGTGTTTATTTGGAGTAGTGCTAACAACAACATGGAAGGATAATTATACTATAAATGAATGTTGTAATTTATATTACATGTAGAAAACCTAATAAAAGAAATTTGAAATAATGAATACTGGCAATAACATCTCTGCAGGGTTCATAAAATAAAATCCAATCAATTCCAATCCATCCAATAAAATGCAATTTATTTTAAAAAATTGCACATGAAAACTTATTTTTGGCTTAGTTCCTTTATTAATCAGGAGTCGCCACAGTGGAATGAATCGCCAACTTATCCAGCATATGTTTTATGCAGCGGATGCCCTTTCAGCCGCAACCCATCATTGGGAAACACCTATACATTCCCATTCACACACATACACTACAGACAATTTAGCTTACCCAATTCCCCTGTAGTACATGTCTTTGGACTTGTGGGGGAAACTGGAGCACACAGAGGAAACCCACGCAAACACAGGGAGAACATGCAAACTCCATACAGAAATGCCAACTGACCCAGCTGGGGCTCAAACCACTGACCTTCTTGTTGTGAGGCGAACGTGCTAACCAATGCGACATCGTGACGCCCACACTTAAAAATAGTTTTAAAAATAAATAATACGAACCAAAGTTTAGACTATGATGACCAAGCTCTTTTTTTTAGAAGTTGAATCTATATTGGTATTTAGACATATTTACTTATTATTTATTGTAAATTCAAAAATATTCAAAGTATTTTCCTGTAACATTAAATTGTTCTGTAAAACAGTTTGATTAATACAGATTTTAAACAATATAAAGATGAATAATTGATGACAGAGGTTCCTGTCTTTAATTTTTCTTTATATGTAAATATGACATTATTTTGTTCAATTAAAGAATCCTTTAAATAAGACACAAAATATAAATGATGAATATTTACAGAGTAAATCGTTGCCTTATTTATTTGTTCATTCACTTTGTTCAAAACTGACTGACTGATTCGGAAAGAAAACTGCAGTGTGATGATTTGAGATGAACTTCTGATTAATAGGTAATATTTTTAACAAAACTGTTTATAAACTTTTCCAGTGATGGGTTGCAGCTGGAAAGGCATCCACTGTGTAAAACATATAATAGATAAGTTGGCGGTTCATTCAGCTGTGGCGACCTTTGACTACTAAAAATAGACTAAGCTGAAAAGTTTGGCTTAGTGTCTTATTTACCAGGGATTGCCATAGCAGAATGAACCTCAAACTATTCCAGAATATGCTTTACACAGCTGCAACCCATTACTGGGAAACACCAGTACACTCTCATATTACACACCCACTCATACACTAAGGTCAATTTTGTTTACCCAATTCAGTTATACTGTATTTATTTGGACTGTGGGGAAAACCAGGGAGAACATGCAAACTCCACACAGAAATAGCCAACTGGCCCAGCCAGCAACCCTCTTGCTGTGAGGCGACAGTGCTAACCACAGAGCCCCTGTGCTTCCCAGAAACTGACAATACTGTCAAACATATATCAGAATATTTACTTCTCATCTGTAGAGCTGTTGTATAAAGTCAATATCACATCTGCACTCGTGTTAATCAGGATAAAGCAGCCATTGTTAGAGATTGCGTAAAACAAAATCCTATTATGCAAATAAGAAAATCACTGAGGGCATTTTTGCCCCAATATCTTGAATTTTAGGGGCAAATCGCTCCACAATATAAACTATATCACACAGTGAGTTGTTCATGTTCTTCATCAGTGAACTGTGTGAAATGAAAAATGACTCACATATTGGTCTGGGGGTGGGGCGGGCGTGTTTAATTCATTAATTACAGAAGATTCGATGGCTTTTTCTTTGGAGGAGTGGCACGTACCTGCGGGTCCCTGGCGCGTGGAGTGAGGGCTGGGGGGCACCTGAGGGGAAGGTTCAGAGTAGGTGCGCTTGTGTCGGATGATCAAAGGGGGAGGAGGGGTGCGTTTCTTACTGCTCTTCACTTCATGGGACGTCCAGCCGTCAGGAGAGCTCATGGGAGGGGGAGGAGGGGGGACGTTTGGAGCTGGAAAGAACATGAGGAGTGTAAACAAGACAGAAGAGAAGAGAAGAGAAGAGAAGAGAAGAGAAGAGAAGAGAAGAGAAGAGAAGAGAAGAGAAGAGCCTGGAAGCTTATTGTAAAATGTAAAAATTCAACTGTTTTTAACTGTTTTGACTTTTTTTTTTTTTACAATTTTGAGTAAATATTTCTCAGATCTTTGATCAGAAACACAATTCAGATTTTTTTTCTTACAGTTCTGAGAAAAAAATAATAATTGCAAGGTGTTGATGCAAATACATGTATTTATAAATATATACTCACAATTCTGACCCTTTTTCATACAAATTCAAAATTTGTCAATTTGCAAGTTGTCACAATTAAGAGATGTTAACTCAGAACTGCGAGAAAATGCCAATATTGAGAGATAAACTCCAAAAAAACTTTTAAAAATCTGAAAAAAAGTGTCAAAATTGTAAGGCTAAATTGTAAACTCAGGAATTACATTTGTTATAAGAAAATTATCAAATCTGCTAAGTGTAAGCTCAGTCTTTAAAAATAATTAAAATGTCTACACATAACCTCATGATTATTTTTTAAATGTTAAAATTGTTCAAAAAATCTGCTGAATTATTAATTTTTAAAAATGGCAAACAAAAAATCTATAAAAACGGACAAAATAAATAAATGAATAATCAAAATTCCATTGTGTAAACTCATAATTATTTTTTAAAGGTTAAAAAAATCTGCAAATTTATAAGATTGTCATAAATAGCAAATTAAACACATAAAAATAAAAATGATAAAATAAATAAATAAACAAATAAATAATCAAAATTGCTATATATAAACTTATGATTATTTTTTAACATTAAAATTGTACAAAAAATCTGCAGAATTATGAGATTTAAAAATAGCAAACAAAAAATAACAAAGACAAAATAAATAAATAATTAAAATTGCATTATGTAACTCATGATTATTGTTAAACATTAAAATTGTAAAAAGAAATCTGCAAAATTATGAGATTTAAAAAAATAGCAAATAAAAAATTAAAAAATTACAAAATAAAAATCAACAATCAAAATTGCACTGTAAACTCATTTTTAAAGGTAAAATTGTCAAATAAAAAGTTAGCAAAATTATGAGATTTTAAAAATAGCAAATAAAAATATATAAAATAATAAAATAAATAAATAAATGATCAAAATTGCTATATGTAAACTCATGATTATTTTTAAACGTTAAAAAAGAAAATGAATAAATGAATTAATAATCAAAATTGCTATATGTAAATTTAAATTAAAATTCTACGAAAAAATCTGCAAAATGGTGAGATTTAAAAAAATTTCAAATAAAAATATGTAAAAGATGATAAATAAATAAATAAATAAAGAGTTAAAATCGCTATATGTAAACTCAAGATTTTTTTATGTTAAAACCTGCAAATTGAAAAAAATTTAATAGCAAATAAAAAAATATAAATAAAATTATATAAAATAAATAAATGAATAAAATCATCACTGACAAAAAGTAAAAAAGTTGAGATGGTGAAATAGAATTCAATATTTTGTAATACAGTGTAAAAACCCACAATTATCCAAAAACAAAGTTATTCTAAACAAGCTTCCACAGAGAAGAGAAGAGGACAGAAGAGCAGAGATTAAGGTGGTCTTTTTCCTACCTCTGACCCGGGGTGGCAGTGGTGGTGCGGGTGATGAAGGAGGTGGTGGAGGTGGACTGTCCAGGCTGCGCGTCTGTGAGTTTGGACTGGCGTAAACCTCTCTCCGATTATCTCCTCTGGCCAACGCCAGTCTACGACCCACATTGAACAGCCCTCCTCCACCACTTCCTCCTCCAGCATGAGAAGAAGAGCTACTGTGGTACAAGCTGAAGGGACGTCCTAAACGTTCCTTCTTCACCGGGCCCGTCTACAAACAGAGTCCATTAATGTTATACCTCAATCATGCATCTCCTGATTAAAAACGTTATGTTACGTTCTCTATGCAAGTATGTTGAAGGGACAGTTCACCCAAAAATAGAGATTTGCTGTTAAGTTACTAAAATGTAGGTCTTTTTTCATAAGTACAGCTTTTAAGGGATAGTTCACCCACAAAATGAAAACTTACTCACTATTTCCTCAACCTCAAGTGGTTCCAAACACAAAACAATATATTTTGAAGAAAGTAACCATTGTTTTCCATGGTCAGAAAAACAAATACTATGGAAGTCGATGGTTATTGGTTTCAAACAATTTTTAAAATAACCTCTTTTGTGTAGAACAGAAACTCACATGGGTTTGTGACAAGTGAAGAGTGAGTAAATGATGTCAGAATTTTCTGGTTCCTGTGAACTATCTCTTTAAATTAAATATTTAGCTTGATGGTTCATAAAATGCAAGACAATGTCAGTACTTTAATCCCTTATCCCAATACTACCCCATAGCCCTTCTCCTACCACTCATTTTGTGCATTCACGTAAAGGGTTAGGGGTGTCCCAATTCTCTTTACCTTGAAGGTATGGGGCTAAGAGGAAGGGCTAGATAACCCTTGAAACTAAGATTTTTCAGGACCACACACAAAACCAAGGGGTAAGAAAATTACCCCTTACCCCACAGCGACAGCATTGCTGCACATGGAAGTAAGAGATGCACAAATTAGTTTTTTTTCGTCATTATTACAAACTTTTACAACAAACAAGCACGTGTTTTAATACATTCATAATCGCATTTGTGTTCTCTCGTCATGCTTTAAAAAAACGTTAAATTAAAAAACACTAAATTTCGCTATCTATACTCCCTAATATTAACTCCTATTTAGCAGTCCCTCAACATTCTGACACTTGATGACACCCTGTCAGAAAAGTCTAGTGGCTGGGAATGAGCTTTTTACAGTGTCTGCTATGATGTTCATGTTAATGTTGTTTTTGTGTGTTTACATGAATATGGCCACTGTGTAAATGCGCAGTATAGTTACGATCTTATTGCCACATTAGGTCGTTATGATAACATGATATATGTCTTCGTTGATTTTCTGAATACCAAAAAATAACGCAACCGTAATAACAACAGCAGTAGTTATCGTTAATCTCATATGATGTAAGAGATCACAATGACATATGATGATGTGTGCAGGTGTTGTAGTGCTGTCTCATTTCTTCAATAGTATCTGGATGCAGCCTAAGATGCAAGTTGTGATTGCATCACCCAAAGATCAATGTCAGACGCAATGCACTCAGGGGAGCTAGTGATGTCACTGTGAGGGTTAGGGTTAGGGTGAGCACATAAAGGGCGTACTCACATTATGTACAGTTGCCTTGAACCAGGTCAAAGCACGCTTGTGCATTTGCACCGAGTCTGCAGACAGACCCTTTTCCATTTCTTAGAGGTAAATTTTGAAGCCCTTTACCTTCACACTCTATTTGGGAAAGGGGTACAAAAATAGAATTGGGATTGGGCCTAAGAGTCAAATTACACATGCAGGCAAAAAAAAAATAAATAATTCCATGTCTGGGAATGTAATGATACAGTCTGAGCTTTTTAATAAGCAAGCTTTTTAATAAGCACTACAATTATGTGTACTTAGATGGTAGACAAATTAAAATATACTTTGTAAACAGCAGAGGGTGCTGAAGCAATATTTTGTGGCCTTGCAACATAACGCCCAGAGTCCAGTTTTTCTGGACAAACATATCACAAACATAATATATAATATTATATATAATATAATAATGATATATAAATTCCTTCATATTTAAAGCCTAAATTAAGTATGTCACGACAACAACAAAACAATAACAAAGCAGAATTTTGTTGAATAAACTCATTCATTCATTTAGTCATTTTCTTTTCGGCTTAGTCCCTTTAATAATCTAGGGTCGCCACAGCGGAATGAACTGCCAACTTTTCCAGCATACGTTTTACGCAGTGGATGCCCTTACAGCCACAACCTATCACTGGGAAACAATCATACATACTCATTCACACATATACACTACAGAAAATTTTGCTTAACCAATTAACCTATAGCGCATGTGTTTGGACTGTGGTTGAAACTGGAGCAAACCCACGTGAACACAGGGAGACATTCACACATATACACTACAGAAAATTTTGCTTAACCAATTAACCTATAGCGCATGTGTTTGGACTGTGGTTGAAACTGGAGCAAACCCACGTGAACACAGGGAGAACATGCAAACACAGAGAAACCAACTGATCCAGCCGAGGCTTAAACCAGCAACCTTCTTGCTGTGAGGCCAACATGCCACCCACTGCAACACCGTGCAGCCCATTAGAACAAACAATTTATTGATTACAATGTTTCTGTTTCTTATCATTATGATAAACAATAGCTGTTTCTGGCCGCTGGTATTTTGCCTACCTGTTGTTCTTTGCCAGGCCAGTAGGCTACACTGTAGATTCCATTTAAGGTTCTGGTAAACAGGATTTGGTAATCCTGAAATTTGGTATTTGGATCACAGTGATCCAACCTAATGTTCCTTTACAAAACTTTGAATTTTGTCATACAAGTAATATAGATCAGAACATGGGAGTTCCAAATCTGGACCAATTTGATCTGGCAAACTGGGCCCAGATGATTCCTGTGTGTGTGATGTGAATTTTATCATGGGAACAGTATGAACATAATATATGCGAATTGGAAGATTTTTGTTACTACATACAATTGGTATGTGCAGGTCACACATCAACATTTACATTTTTGGCCTAATAAATCTCTGCAGATTTCCATCCTTCAATCTATTTATTTACTTAGGTAAAGTATTGGATAAAGATTACTTTAAAAGTTATATATTACAAGTTTAAGTAACTTTTTAAGTAACAAAGTATTAGTTACTTTTTAAGAAATATAGTGTGAAAGTATGTGTTATGTTATTTTTACTCTTTAACAAGATTAGGATATGCTTGAGATTGTAATATTTGACTTTTACAAAGTATCTTTAACCAACACTGCAAATGTAAATGTGTAAAGACATATTTACTCCATTTTTGTATTTATTTCAGTCATTTTATTGAATAATATGCTATTGTTTCGATAACTTATGCACAATACATTTTGAAAAGTAATATAGTCTCTTTTAGTTGATGTATTTTATGAGAGCTGTAGCCCTGTTTACCAAAAAAAAATTTCTAATAGGACCTGCATTGTAAAATCTTAAATAAAAGTATTTTTTATTTTATGTTTTACATTTTTAGCTCCTATATACTCTTAAAATCATTCCACATAAATCCACAGTTTTTTTTTTTTTCTCTGCAGAAATAACAAAAAAATGTCAGCAGATTCTGTCCGGCTTCAAATGATAATCAAAGAAAAACAATATAAACAATAACAAGGGCAAGCTTCAGCAACAATGGAATGCTTTAGTAGATGAGAGATTTTGAGAAGAGGTTAGAACAGTGTTAAACAGCTATGCTTGGCAGCAGCAATTATATATGTGTATTTTGAGGATGCCCCATCCTCATTAAAATTATATAACGATTATAAAATATAACAATGATATTGTGCATATTTGCACAAATTAAAGTTTACCTCACATATTAAAGGGATAGTTCACCCAAAAATGACCTCATTATTTACACTCCCTCATGTGGTTTTGAGTCTTTCCTCTGTTCTGTTTTTTTCTTCTGAAATGCAAAATGACCATGAAAGTCAGCAACCAGCCATTTTCAAAGCATTTTCCTTTGTGTAGAGCAGTATCAAAAAACACTTGAGATTTTGAACAAGTTAAAGGCTAGTAAATGATAGCAAAATTTTACTTTTTGGGAGAACTATCCTTTAATATGTAAGGTAATGTACTGTACGTCCAATTTTACATACACTTTCGAATTACAGGTCACATGTATTCTGTGTTTTTAACGAATGTTACGAAATAGAGATGTCTATAGGTGTGTCCAACTCTGTGTACTTACGCACTGATCTTTGCTATTTTTAGTTGATAAAGAGTGCATCACTTTGACAAAGAAATGTGCAGTGTATTGTCTGAGAGATAATAACAGGACACTTTTTTGTTGGTAATGTATAATACATGTAAAATATATCACATTTTATGAAAAACTAGCATTCTGAAAAATTATTGCTTTGCATTCCAGATTGGAACATGTGAATTTGCTCGGGAGTTGCTGAAGCTGTGGTGTAAAGGTAATAATATTGTATATACAGTTGAAGTCAGAATTATTAAACCCCCTTAGAATTTTTTTTTTTATATTTCCCAAATTATGTTTAACAGAGCAAGAAAATTTTCACAGTATGTCTGATAATATTTTTTTCTTCTAGAGAAAGTCTTATTTGTTTAATTTCGGCTGTATTAAAAGCAGTTAAAAAATTTTTAAACAACATTTTATAGACAAAATTATTAGCCCCTTTATGCAAAATTTTATTTCGATAGTCTACAGAACAAACAATCATTATACAATAACTTGCCTAATTACCCTAACCTGCCTAGTTAAGCTATCTAACCAAGTTAAGCCTGCACTTTAAGCTGTATAGAAATGTCTTGAAAAATATCTAGTGTAAATATTATTTTTTGTCATCATGGCAAAGATAAAAAAAATCAGTGATTAGTTATGAGTTATTAAAACTATTATGTTTAGAAAACATAATGTCTGTTAAACAGAAATTGGGAAAAAAATAAACGGGGGGTCTAATAATTCAGTGGGGCTAATAATTCTGACTTCAACTGTAAATAATCTTCGTTTTACTTCTTTAAATCATAATAATGATTTGATTTTAGATGTTTTTATTGACTCTCAAAGTGACAGAACCCCCAAGAACCACAGTATCACAGTATCTTTAGTGCATTCATCTTGTAATCATGTATTCGTCTTGTTTGACCTGTAAATGAGTAAATGAACAGCAAATGTCGTTTAGGTGAAGTGTTTTATAAAGATATTATTGGTGTGGTTAATAAAGTCACCTTGTCTTCCAGGTCATCATCACTCTCGTAAAGATCATCCTGTCTGAGTCTCCAGTCATACTCCACGTGCACGTGCATGTTGAACTGGTCGTTCTGTGATTGGTGGATCTGAACACAACATGAACCACAACCAATAAATGTTCTATGACATTTATTGCAATTTGTAGAGATGACAGTTGCAATAATTAACCAGTTTAAACAACTACAGCTATTGTCATTTTAAATATAGTCAGATGAGATTCAAATGTGTAGCTGGAGTCAGCCTCTCCCTTCAGTCTCTGGGGATATGATTTTTAGTTGCTAACATTGCAGACTAATGAATCACACAGGATGCTTCATTCAGTCATGGTGGACTGCCACAACTGATCGCCGATGAGATATCTGAGAGCCTTCCATAATCACAAAAATGTACAAAATAAATTAGTTATTAGAAATTAGTTGGTAGAGTTATATATAAAGTGTGTTGAAAATCTTCTCTTTGGTAAATAACACTTGATAAATATTTGAAATTTTTTTTTAATTTGACTGAATAAGCATATAACATATGACTAAAAAAATTTGTGAAGCAAAATAACAAAATATGCAGAAAATGTAGAAAAAATATTGCATAATGTTAATTTTTCATGTTTTAATCAATATGCATTATTTTAAATATGTTTAATATTTTTAATGTACTTATAAAATGTATTATTATATCTTTTATTATTACAATTAAGAACCATAATTGATATAAAAAGACAAAAAGAAGGCAAACTCTGGACTTAAAATCCCTGAAAAACAAACATGACAGAAAGCTCTTTATCTCACCAACTCCTCACACAGCGAGTGCTTGAGTCTGCGAGCAACGTCCAGCCCTGTCTCTCCATTATCATTCTCTATCACACAAGAGCAATTATAACAACAATCATCATCATCATCATCATCTGTAATTAACTCAAGCCGAATGAGAAAAACATAATGAAGCCGATTTCATTCAGCCAATGCAGCTCATGTAATCTTAATTATCGTATACAAGTTATTTAGGCAGTGAGTTATTTGCTGTGTGTTCAGGGTCTCACTCACTGATATGTGTGTTGGCCTTGGCTCTGAGCAGAAGTTTAAGGCACTCGGTTTTATTGTGCTGACAGCAGTAATGCAGAGCAGTGTTCCCCTTCATAGTCTGAACATCCAGATTATTACTGAAATACAAAACAAGCACGAAAGGCATTTGTGATGCAGATAATCCACGTCTGAACAAACAACAATCTTTAATTTATATTTTTTGCAGAAGACTGGGAAGGATGAACAATGTGCCTGCACTTTTAAACATTTACATGTAAGTTTAGTGTAGGATGGTAAGAATATTATTAGAAACTGAAATGATAATTTTCTTATTCAGGACTTATTCAGATTATATATATATATATATACCCTGCAGGCACAGGAAGTCAACACGACGTCAGATTGACGTTGTACCCTAACGTCATCAGGATGTTGGACTTTGGTTGGTTATTTCCAAAACCTCAAACCAACCAAATATCAATGTCTACTGATGCTACCTATTGACGTTTTGTGGACGTCATATCCTGACATTAATATGATGTTTGGTTAGTCAATGCCACAAATTTAAACCAACCAAAGATCACAGTCTACTGATGTTACACTTTAACATTGCATGGACTTTAAGATGACTTTGGACTATGGTAAGTTAATTCCACAATCTAAAATTAACCAAAGATCAACTTCTACTGTTATACTGATGTTATATGGACATCTTATGACGTCCTTTGACGTTAAACTGACATTGTATTTTGCTCCCCTGTCATTGCAACCAAAATATAACCAAATACCTAAATCATATGACATTGTGTGTCTGCTGGGTACACACACACACACACACACACACACACACACACACACACACACACTAGATTTATATAAGTCAATTAATAATTAGGATTAATAATTTTTTAAGGTCAATATTATTAGCCCCCTTTTAAAATTATTTTATTCAGTTGGCTATAGAACAAAACACTGTTGGCCAATGACTTGCCGAATTAACCAATCTTGCCTAGCTAAACTAATTAATCTAGTTAAGTTCTTAAATTCCACTTTAAACATATTATGTAACGTCATCATGGCAATAGCAAAATAAATTAGTTATAAGAAATTGGTTTATAAAATTATCATTTTTAAAATGTGTGGAGCAATATCTTCTCTCCTTTAGACGGTTAAAAAGGGGCTATAAATATCTTCTTCAACTGTATGTTTAATTACATATATTTTAATTAAATATTATACTGACTTAATAGCAACACCACGAATGCAAATTTTATAATTTAACTCAATAAGTCTAAAAGCGTAATTAATGGAAAACATTTACATGCAATACTATAAATATTGTAAATACTGAATACTAATCTTATTCTTTAGAAAAAGTCATATATAATAATAATAATAATAATAATAATAATAATAATACAATAATACATGATAATAAGACTTAGACAAATAAAAATGCTAATATTCTAGCATGCCACTTGGGGCCTTCTGTAACAGTTCTGAGGCGGTTTAATTACTTTAAACAACAAATAAACTATCATCTTGCCTATTTGTAAATGCTATGAATGCAGATAACCAACACGTTTACTGAATAACAATGCCGTTATTTATTTCTAGCTGTTGTACCAGTTGTGGAAGAGGAAGTCAGCCACATGAAGGGACGTCCTGTCAGCCAATAGGACAGCAAGGTGTAGTGCAGTTTCCCCCTTTTCCTGTTGCAACATAATAAGCAATTAAATGATTAAAAAAGGAAAGAGCCAACATCTACTAGTAGGTAAAATATTCATGTGCTTAAAAGGACAGTTCAAAAAAAGAAAATAAAGTCATCACACACAAACCCTGGTGTTGATCTATTATTATTATTATTATTGTTATTATTATTATTATTGTTATTATTATTATTATTATTATTATTATTATTATTATTATTATTATTATTATTATGGCAGTGATTAACAGAATGAAATATTTTTATGGGACATTTTCTAAGTGCATTGGCAGTACAGCTTTATTCCAAAATGGATTAAATTCATTTATTTCCTTAAAATTCTACACACAATACCCCATAAAGATTTTTTTTAATTGTTGCAAATTTATTAAAAATAAAAAAGCTGAAAAATCACATGTACATGAGTCTTTGCTCAATACGTTGTGGATGCACCTTTGGCAGCAATTACAGCCTCAAGTCTTTTTGAATATGATGCCTCAAGCTTGGCACACCTGTCTTGGTGAATTTTTGCCCATTCCTCGTTGCAGTACTGCCCAATTTCTATCAGGTTGGATGGGAAGCAACTGTGTGCAGCCATTTTCAGATCTCTCCGGAGATGTTCAATAGAATTTAGGTCTGGTCTCTGGCTGGGCCACTTAAGGGCATTCACCAAGTTGTTGTGAAGCCACTCCATTGATATTTTGGTGGTGTGCTTTGGGTCATTGTCCTGCTAGTCCTTGTCGCCCCAGTCTGAGGTCAAGAGCACTCTGAAGCAGGCTTTCATGTTTCTGTACATTGCTTCATTCGTCTTTCCCTCTATCCTGACTAGTCTTCCAGTTCCTGCTGCTGAAAAACATCCAAACAGCATGATGCTGCCACCAACATGTTTCACTGTAGGGATGGTTTTGGCCTGGTGATGAGCAGTGACTAGTTTTCTAAAAAAAATTAACGCCTGGCATTCACTTCAAAGAGTGGGTTTTTTAGTCTCATCAGTCCATAGAATTTAGTTTCTTATAGTCTGAGAGTGCTTCAGATGCCTTTTGGCAAATTCCAGGTGGGGAGTGGCTTCCGTCTGGCCACAATACCATACAGGCCTGATTGGTGGATTGCTGCACAGACGGTTGTTCTTCTGTAAGTTTCTCCTCTCTCCACAGAAGAACGCTGGAGCTCAGGCAGTGTGACCATCGGGTTTTTGATCACCTCCCTGACTAAGGCTTTTCTCCCTCGATCACTCAGCTTAGATGGCCGGCCAGCTCTAGGAGGAGTCCTGGTGGTTTCAAACATCTTCCAATTACAAATGATAGAGGCCTCTGTGCTCAGTGGAACTTTCAGAGCAGGTTTTTTTTGGTCTTGTGCCTGGGGTACAATCCATTTACTTTCTACTCTGAAGTACAATTTGTATTGTGTAGATCTGTGAGCTGCCATTCTGACAATATGAGTTCTAAGAAATTTAAATATTTTTATAGAGTATTTACAAAGATTTGTGTGTCATCTTTGGCTTATTAAACCAGTGGAATTGTGTGATTATATTCTTAGCGAGCCATATTTATTCACAGACAATCAAGTTAATAATTTTTGCAATATGTTACATTATAATTGGCTTTCTTTTTCTCAAATCACTATTCATTTATTCCTTAAGCACTTCTAATAAAAAGACACGTCAGATGGGACCGTTCATGATTCACTGCTACTATATGGACAGGAAATTTAATTAAATTTCACTCTTTGTGGTCCAAAACATGAAAGAATGGCATATGGCACTGGAACAACACCAAAGTTAATATTAATTTTTTGCTGAGTTGTTCCTTTAAGATAAGACAGCTGACCTGTAGAGGGCATGGCAGTGACAGGCTGAAGTCTGTTCTCTCGGTGTAAAGCTGTAACAGGCTGAAAACGTCCCGACTGCGAACAGCGTCCTGCAGATATTTGCGCTTTGTTTCCAGTGAGCCGCCGCTGCGCTGTGCAAACTGCCACTCCATGTATTTCGAGAGTATAAAGTCCTTGCGTACAGCCCTGCGAATAACACCACATATTTAAGTACACCCTCTGTTATATTGAGTACCAAAAGTGGTAGTCAAATTAAACATGTGCAAAAAATATGTGCAATAAAATGTTTCTGGTTTTCGTCCAGTGAAATTGTAAAAAGCAACATCTTTGGAATGCTTACTAGCTCATTACATGCTACAGATTGTAACAGACAACATTTCCGGAGCTCTCATTAGTGCAATTCTCATCTCGTTTCTTGTAGTGTGTTGGACAGATGTGGGTTGACAACTGACATTTGGAAAAATCCAACTCTGAGCCTCCATGTCAGACACCAGCAGACAACAGCTGACAGAGCCCTTAAAGGGGCTACGCATACATTTCATTGTTTATTTGTCTTCCTGAAGTCAACTCAAGATAGTTTTAGCTTACTATCTACAGCTTTTTTTTTGAGTGATAAAATCTGAGCCACTATTTTGCTACTGTACCTTTAAGACTAACCACTATGCAAAGGATTGTTTATAATTACTGATTAATCATTCATTCATTCATTTGAGAATTGGGGAACACTCATAAACGTTTATTCATTTATTAATTTTCTTTGTCGGCTTAGTCCCTTTATTGATAGGTGTAGCCACAGCGGAATGAACCGCCAACTTATCCAGCACGTTTTTACGCAGCAGATGCCCTTCCAGCTGCAACCCATCTCAGGGAAACCGGAGCACCCGGAGGAAACTCATACGAATGCAGGGAGAACATGCAAACTCCACACAGAAACGCCAACTGAGCCGAGGTTCGAACCAGTGACCATCTTGCTGTGAGGCCATACACGTTACACTACAGACAATTTTAGCCTACCCAATTTACTTGTACCGCATGTCTTTGAGGGAAACCGAAGCACCTGGAGGAAACCAACTCGAACGCAAGGAGAACATGCAAACTCCACACAAAAATGCCAACTGACCCAGTCGAGGCTCGAACCAGCGACCTTTTTGCTGTGAGGCGACAGTACTACCTGCGCTTTTTATGTTTCTGTGTGGTTTGCTCCAGGTGCTCCGGTTTCTCCCACAGTCCAATGACATGTTGTGTAGGTGAATTGAATAAGCCTAATAAATGAATGAAGGAAAATGAATAAATGAATGAATGAATATTATATTATATTATATTATATTATATTATATTATATTATATTATATTATATTATATTGTAATTGCTTTTATTTTAAATCGAACAAACATATTCCTCTCCAATATATTTACAAAAATCTTTAAAATAATAGTAATTAAAACATTTTTTTGACCAGTTTATACTTTTCTAGTTTATATTTGTATGATTTTCAATGAAAAATGTATGATTGCCAATTAAAACAGGTGCTAATATGTATGCAATGGAAATGAATTTCAAATATATATAATATTTGATCAGAATAAATTTTATTTAGACAACTGATCAGAATAAATGTTTTTTTAGCTCTTGGTTTTGTAAAGATTGGTATTGTGTAGTCTAAAAACTATTACATCTTTTAATAAACATCTTTTTTTGTCATTTTGGCCAATTTTCATTTTAGGCAGAAATGTTAAAAAAAATGTTCTAAACAAAGACATAATATATGAATCCAAACGAACAGAGAATTTCCATGTGGTCACCAATTTGTTTTTCCATATAAGTAAAACAAAGTTAGCAGTTGACAGAAATATGGATGTTATTTAAGTCAGAATCAAAAAATATCACTATTCATTTAGGAAAGTATGGTAGTGTAAACAACCAGCAGGGCAAATCAAAAAGCATTCAGCTTAAAGGGTTAAAGTCATTTGAAATTTCCTGTACTTTCAAATGCTTCCCATGAATGATCAATTTAAATCAAATTGAAAAGCTCAGCGCCAACTGCAGACAGGTTAATTGTGTAAGGAGAGGTCACGGCTGGTCCAGGTGATTTTTTTTCAAGATTGAGAGAGAAATGAGTGGTTTGAATGCTATGGGAAATGCTAAAGACCTGGTGCTACAGGAAGGGAGTAGCAGGAATCATCTGTCAGGCGTTTGAAGAGCAATTACAGGTCGCTCATCACTCACATGTCACTCTCTGCTGAAGGCTTCACACTCACACTCGGGAGATTGGCCTCTGCTATTTCATTAAAACCCAAATTTCCCACGTTTCTCGCCAGCTGTAGGGGAAAAAAAACAGAAAAAAGGCTAAATCTGCAGGTTGTGGTTAAGGTAAGACATGCAAGTGAACAGTTAAAAAATAACTAATAGACATCAGCATACTTGCCCGGTTTTCTGATTATATTAATGTATTAATTGCACACATTTTTGTATTAAAAGGTTTTTAAAATGCTATGTATGCAAATGAGGTATTATATAATTAAACATGCATTAGTTTGCATACATTTCTAGCACAAAACTTGATAAAGTCAGGTACAAAATTCTTGTTTGTCAAATGTTTTTACAGATGGAATTCTCTTTTTATCACACTATAAGTCTTTTATATAAAATCTTCTAACATATTTTGGGGAAAAATCTGAATCTTTTTTAGTTCTAAAAGATAACCTAAAATAAAATGATGTACATAAGCAAACAAGTAATATATGAACATATACCTTATATAAATGTGAAGTTTAGTGTACAGTAAGTGCAGACTTATGATACAGGACAAGAGAAAAAAACATTTTGAGAAAACAGCCTTTAAAAATTTGCACTGTAACTGAATCTACAGAAACACGTTGATAAACTGAAAAAGATGAAAGAAAATAAAACCTCCAAAGTGTATCTTGGATGTTTTAATTAATATTTGTATTTTACTGAAAAGGATTTGAAAAGCCTAAAATATCCAACTTTACAGAATTTTTTTCTATCCTACAGTAAAACATCTCACCTTGTCAATATTGTCAAACTGTGAAAAGCTCTCTACACATAAATGCAAAAATGATGACACCCTGTGACAGTAAACAGTAAAACTGAATAGATTTTTTCTCATCTGTCGATCACTGTAAAACCTTACCAGCAATTCAGAAGTGCCTAGTTTATCCAGAGAAAGTGACTGAATCCGTGAATAATGTACACCCATCTCCCGATGGATCCCTGAGCACTCAATGCATGTCAGGATTCCCAGGTTTATAGAGATCCAACTCGGATCTGAAAGAAAAGAGTGTAAAGAAAATTCATGAACAGCTGCCAGACAGTCCGAAATTGAGAAAAATAAGCCTTATCAATATTACTCCTGTGTAGTTTTCATATTGTTAAGTAAAACTAAATGCACTGTAATTTTTTTTTTAGAAATGCACCCTTGTTAAAAAATTTAAAATTAAATAGAAATTTAAAAAATTGCTAAACTTTTACCATTTCCAAATATACAAATATAATATATAGAAATGTATGGTGTATATAGTGTATATAAATATACAGTTGAATTCAGAATTAATAGCCCCCTGAATTATTAGCCCCCTGTTTATTTTTCCCCAGTTTCTGTTTAACAGGGAGAAGATTTTTTCAACACATTAATAAACATAATAGTTTTTTATTTTATCTTTGCCATGATGAAAGTCAATAATATTTGACTAGATATTTTTCAAGACACTTCTATACAGCTTAATGTGACATTTAAGGGCTTAACTAGGTTAATTAAGTTAACTAGGCAGGTTAGGGTAATTAGCCAAGTTATTGTATAATGATAGTTTGTTCTGTAGATTATCGAAATAAAATAATTTTGTCTCTTAAATGGCGTTTTAAAAAATTAAAACTGCTTTTATTCTAGCCAAAATAAAACAAATAAGACTTTCTTCAGAAGAAAAAACATTATTAGATATACTGTAAAATTTTCCTTGCTCTGTTAAACATCATTTGGGAAATATTTAAAAAAGAAAAAAAAAATCAAACGGGGGATAATAATTCTGACTTCAACTGTATATAAAGTGTAATACTATGATATTTACAAATGGAACTAAAATAATAATGGTCGGTGTGTATTTTGCAGACAGAAGGTGCATCAGAGGAGAATCTGAAGTCTCCAGCCAAATTATCAGCACTTCTTAATGGAAACATGGCCATAAATCCTGCAGGCTGTTCTCTCATGTAGTAGGTTTTAATTTAATTAAGCCTGATTTATGGACAGGCATTTATAAAAAAAAAAACAGGATGAACAGAGGACAAGCTCAGGATGCTAGAATGGGCCATTTTCAAAGCAGCTGCTTAATTTTCATTTATAACCCTGTTTAACTCCAAATCCACAGCTTAAAATAAATATTAAGTTCGCTATCTTATAAACAATGTCTGCTAAAAACACCTTAATGTCTGATAGTTGACCTCACTTTTATTTGCAAATTTGCAAGAAATCATCTGTATGTAATGCAATATTTTGGACTATGGAAGCTGTAGTGTCTGATTGGTTTAATGACATTAATTGTGAAAGACACAAAACTTGACTTTTATATATTCAGATATTCCTATGCTTACACAAACAGTTATTAGCAAAGAGAGAAAGCGTAGGAGACTCGAGAGATGTCTTCGACAGAGAGTTTGAAGAGGTCAGTGGTGACGTACTAAGGTGATGTTTACAGTAAAATCTAGAGGGAATTTTTTTCACAGGGAATTTTTACAGTGCAGCCATCTGCTAGTGCCAAAGGAGGATTTGGTCCAGATAACACTTCAAACAAATTGCTACAATCGCAACCTAGAAGAAGCATGGTAACGTTTTCTTTAAAAGAAGACTTCATTCGCCATTTAAAAATTACCACTTTGGAGGACAACCCTGAAGAACCGCCCAAATGTTGATTTGCATGTTTAGAGATATACTACTAGCTATCCTGACATTGAATATAATCTGCAGTAAATATTTATGGAACTTATAACATCAAAGGTTTATCCATTGTCAAAAGTTTGAATAGTGTAAAAAAGGCTTGAACATACAAAGCAGGGTGCGTAATCAGACTTTGTATACTATAAGTAGGCCCACACGGAATCTGCGCTCACAGAATTCCGCAGCTTTCCACAGATTTTTAGTCCCTTGTTTTTTCTAATTATTTACTTTTGTAAATATGTGTAAATTTATATTTATTCAGTTTTTTTATTAATTTCCGTAATATTATTGACTAATACAAAACTATTCATATGATTGTTTACAATACAGTTTGTAAAGTAATATTTTCCGTCTTTTAGTAGATATATTATAGGAGAGACATGCTTTGTTTACCAGATAAAGTGGATATAATTGACTTTGCATTGTAAACATTAAATAAAAATAAAAAAGGTATTTTTTTTTTATTTCATATATTAAGTTTTTAGTTATGATACTCCCAAAATCCGCAGACTCTGTCTGGCCCTGACTATAAGTCTCAAGCCGTTTATTCTTAACAGAGAATAAAGTAAAGGATTTGTTTTGTTCTTGTATTTGTTTTATTCTCTTTTTTCACTGTATTTATTTTATTAATAAAAGTCTATTTTTATTAATTTTCTTCCTGGAGAGCACATTGGCTTCATACGTAGAACCCATCAAGATACCTGTAGTAAGGTATGAAGCAAATTATTCCTTGAAAAATATTACAAAAGATGGTCCTAAACAAAACACTTGCTAGGAAATATATTCAAGAGAGGATCCTGGTTTCTTTATTTAAATAGAGTATTTATTGAAGGCATCCAAATATTTAAAGCTTGCAAAAATAATATTATAGTGCAGTATGTGTATATAGATGATTTCTTGCAAATTTACAGGTACAAGGACAAAAATGTATCAAAAGCTAAAGAGATCGTCACCCAAAAATGGAAATTGTTGTTGTTCATTTGCTCACCGAAAAGACATAAGATATGGGTCTTTTGTATAGAGCGTTAAAGAGGAGTTTTAGCTCAATGGCTATTAGCACTTTGAGAGGGAAAAAAACAAATACATGCAAAACAAAATGAATACCTTTGGCTCCTGATGATACATTAAAGTCTTAGGAAGAAAAACGATCAGTTGATTCAATAAAAGTTGTAATAAATGTTTTGTTTCTTGCACAGATTTACAGTTTCATTTATATTTTATTTGAGCATATATGGACCACATTTTCATCTAAAAATTCCTTTTTTAAAAGCACCACTGTAGAAAAAGTATCATCTACATCTTTGATGGCCTGAGAGTGAATTCCAAACAGGTAATTTAATTTTTTGGGTGAGCTCAATAATATTTAATATTGAGATTTTACCTATGACGGTCACTGCATTTGCATATTATTCCAATATACTTAAAAAAAAAAAAAAAAAAAACACTACTCGTAGTGCATATGAAAAATATGTTACTTTAATGTATTTTGTCACCTGACGCGCCACAGTCACAGCAAACACTGTTTCCAGGCATGCGGCGGATATCCTCAGTAATGGCTCGTGTCAGATCCTCGACGCTGTTCTCTCCGCTGGGCCTCCGCTCATCCAGAGCCACATTTAAAGCCTCCTGCTTACTGTTCGTCAGCACCGATATCCAGCTGATATTTTTAGAAAGATGCAATAACAAAAAACAACCGTTAGATGGCGACAAGACACTTCAGATCTAAATAGCATCACCCTTCTCATGTGGCATCAAGAATAAAACTGACTAGTGTATTCAGCATTGAACTCCATTGTGTTATTAATGGGATAGTTTTTGTTTTTACTATAATTAGTTCGTTATTAAACATTATATACTGCATTATACTGCATCATTATTTAATGTTTTAAAAAACGTTTTCTAGTTATTTTTAAAATAATACACAAATAAATTAGGAAATTACCCATGGTAAATTTAATGCAATACAGTTTATCTTTGGCCCATAGCCCTCAACATCAACCCTCAAGAAAATGTTTGGCCACCCCTGACTTAAATGGATCAACGATTGTTTTTTAACGTCACCTCATCCTTTAGTTTCTCATCAAATTTTCTGACCAATCAAAGGCTTTCTAGTATCTGACATGTCCCGCCCATTTTAAGGCCTACTTATTTGCTTTTCATTGGATGCGCTTAATCTCAACCCCTCTCAATGGCAGAGCTATGATAAAACAAAATACCATTGGCTGTTTTTTAAAGGGGAGGAGCTACTCTTTGTGCCACCAGTTAAAATTACAACAAACATTAAACAAACACAGATTTCAAAAGCACTTCACAGGACATGAAACACAAATGAATGGAAATCTGCTGTTTCCACTTTAACAACATTAGAAGAAATTACAATAAAACTAAAAGTAATCCCTGTAGTAATCTACAATACTTTTCAGATGCAACTTGTGATCTTTTATTACTATTTTTTTAAAATGCAATTAAAACAATATACAGTTCTTTAAATTTAATATTTTAAATTGGCTATGTAAAGCCATTACATGTATTTTGTTACTGTTCCTCAGCCCTGTTTGTGACTAAACATGATCCAGATATGAGTGTTTATCAGCAATTAATGAGAAAACCCCATAGTTCGCAGCTTAGGGACTTTTATAAACAGTGGAGAGACTTTTAGCACATCTATTCAGTTAATAGCCTCATTTCTAAAAAGGTGTGATATAATGCAGAAATCAATAATCTTTGCTCCTCTTCAGTTGTGACATTTAGCTAAAGTCAGAAAGCTGGGTTGTGATCTGATATGAGATGCACTTCAATCATCATACGGACAGACGTACAGTATCAGAGGAAGAAATGCTGCATATTTCTCTTTCTCTCCAAGAAAGAGGCTCTGTTCCTCTGTCAGGATGGAAAGGTCAGATTGGAAGAGGTGTGTGTGCGTGCGTGCGTATGTGTGTGTGTGTGAACTGAAAATTATACAAGCTCTCTGCTATCTGCAAGGATCCACACATTCTCATCTGACAGTCACATGAGTGGAGTGAGACGCACACAGATCAGTGTTTGGCAGAGGAAGGCATTTCTCTTTCAAAAGCCTGCACAATCATGAGTACTATTAGAGTTTTGTGGCTTTTTGATCGGGCTGTTATCTTTGAGGTTATCTTTACAGAATAACACTTTATTATTATTATTTTTAGACATACTGTAGTCAATATTGGAAGTGGATCAACATGTTTTTCCAAATTGTCCTGAGGAATGTTTGTTGTTCAATAGTTTTCATTAACCTTTGATGAAAAGTTTTGATCCACTTCTAATCTTGACCACTGAGTATGTGTAGCAAGATAAGTGGAAATGATCTCCGTGTGAAATATTGTGGCTTTTTATTCTTTTTTTTTTCGTCTTCATCTATGTAAAGCTGCTTTAACACAATCTACATTAAGTGCTAACAATGTTACAGGAATAAAGATGTCTTGACTGTTGAAGTCAGAATTATTATCTCCCATTTGATTTTTTTAAATATTTCCCAAATGATGTTTAACAGAGCAAGGAAATGTTCACAGTATGTCTGATAATATTATTTTTTTCTGGAGAAAGTCTTATTTGTTTTATTTCGGCTAGAATAAAAGTATTTTAAATTTTTTCAAACCATTTCAAGGTCAAAATTATTAGCCCCTTTAAGCTATATTTTTTAGAGGTTCGAACCAACGACCCAGCGACCTTTTTGCTGTGAGGCGACAGCAATACCTACTGCGCCACTGTGTCGCCCAATAGAGATATATTGTTGCTTTAATATATAACATGATTTAAATCAGCGTTTAGGCTCGATATTCAGGCACACTTCTGTTGGTCCTCAATCTGATAACCTGAGCTTTTGTTTTTTCTGATCCAGGAATGCAATACCTAGTTCAACCACTGGGTGTCACACTTACATACTGCACCTTAAAATTCATTCATTCATTCATTTTCTTGTCGGCTTAGTCCCTTAATTAATCCAGGGTCGCCACAGCGGAATGAACCACCAACTTGTCCAGCATGTTTTTACACAGCGGATGCCCTTCCAGCCGCAACCCATCTCTGGGAAACATCCACATACTCATTCGTACACACACTCATACACTACGGACAATTTAGCCTACCCAGTTCACCTGTACCGCATGTCTTTTGACTATGGGGGAAACCGGAGCACCCGGAGGAAACCCACGCGAACGCAGGAAAAACATGCAAACTCCAAACAGAAACGCCAACTGAGCCAAGGCTCGAACCAGCGACCTTCTTGCTGTGAGGCGACAGCACTACCTACTGCACCACTGCATCTGAATTACTCTGTAATTCATTTAATACTGAACTTTCAGGACCATTTATCCAGTTTTCAGTGTCACATGATCCCTCAGAAGCCTCTTGATTATGTTGATTTTATGCTATAGAAACATTTCTGATTACTATAATCAAACAGTTGTGCTGATTAATATTTTTGTGCAGAACAAACATTTAAGGATTCTTTGATGACTAGAAAGCTAGAAACAAAACTCGATGAACCACTTGGAGTTCAAACTTTCTAGTTCAACAGGAAATATGTTATGCATCATATGCATTCATTCATTCACTCATTCATTTTCTTGTCGGCTTAGTCCCTTTATTAATCCGGGGTCGCCACAGCTGTATGAACCGCCAACTTATCCAGCAAGTTTTTACGCAGTGGATGCCCTTCCAGCCACAACCCATCTCTGGGAAACATCCACACACACAGAAACGGCAACTGAGCCGAGGCTCGAACCAGCGACCTTCTTGCTGTCTTCTTGCGACAGCACTACCTACTGCGCCACTGCTTCGCCCCGCATAATATGCATATATACTTATAATGTCTCTGTACTAGTTCATGACACATTTTGTGGACAGCTATACATCATTTATTGTTTGGATTTTTGCACATTAATGATTAATGACTCATTCAGGTACATTAATGCTCTAAGGTGGAACAGCCTATTTGAACAGGTTGTGTGTCATACAATTATTGCTATGAATAAACAAAAGAAATACTTACGCCACACAATCACACTCATCATCAGCCAGAAAATGGTAAGTGCGATTATCTAAAAAAAAAAAGAAAGAAAATAAAACAACCCTCATTATTCCTTGCAAATTTACAATTCATCCTCAGCTGGCACCAGCTAACGTGTAATCAGCAAACAATCAGGAGATAAAAACAGGTTTGAGGTCCTTTGTTAAAACACAAGTGGGAGGAAAGAACAAATCATTTGTGCTCAAGTGCAAATACCAAATCTTTAAATAGTGTTTAGGAACAACCTGCTCTAAGTTCAAGGACCTCGGTATTGTGTCCCAAAATATGTCTGGATTTTTGTATGATGTCATAACGACGCTGGAGACCTGAGGCCTGAATAATGCATGGATGCATGAAGATACAATTAAGCAATGCACTCCCCAATAGCCTGGGGTTTTTACGCTTCAGCTCTGCATGAAGCTCCCAAAATCTACCTCTGATGGTTTTTTTGTCCATTATATAACTTAAAAGAGTGGGATAGATGCGAGTGTGTGGTTTACTTACGTGAGATGAGGTCAAAGCATTTCTTGTCTTCTAGACTGGGCTTGACTTGGCAGGTGAGGAGGTTGAGTTTAGCTGGTGATTTATTGGGCTGCAGTGAAGAGGAAGAATATAATCACTTACATGGTATGACTAAAGGCCTGTCTGCCAGCTTTGTGTATGTCTCGTTCGTTTTTGTTGTGTGAATAACAGTCTTGGTTATGGTCAGTCATAATGCAAATAGGTAAAATCAAAATATTAAAATAAATATGAATAATTATGGGAATATGAATAGATATATAAGCAAAAATACAAAAAATGTAGAATAAATAAATGCATACATGAGTAAGTGAAAAGGTGACAAATAGCTAAAAAAATAAATAAAATAAAATAAATACATAAATGAGTAAGTGAAAGGTGATTAAAACAAATAACTAAAAAAATAAAAATTAAAAATTAAATAAAATAAATACATAAATTCATTCATTCATTTTCCTTCAGCTTAGACTCTAAATAAACAAATGATTTTAAAATGCTTGAATTAAAATATTAAAATATATGATTACGAACATATAAATTTGCGACGCAGTGGCGCAGTAGGTAGTGCTGTCGCCTCACAGAAAGCAGGTCGCTGGTTCGAGCCTCGGTTTCCTCTGGGTGCTACGGTTTCCCCCACAGTCCAAAGAAATGTGGTATAGGTGAATTGGGTAGGTTAAATTGTCGGTAGTGTACGTGGGTGTATGAGTGTGTATGGATGTTTCCCACAGATTGCAGCTGGAAGGGCATCCACTGCATAAAACCACTGGATATCATTCCGCGGTGGCTACTCAGGATTATTAAAGGGACTAAGCCAAAAAGAAAATGAATGAATGAATGAAACATATAAATTCACAATTTTACTTACTAAGGAAAAAAACTTCTAGTAAATATTGTTTTTAAGCTTCAAAATTCAGTTTTGCTATTCCAGAAATAAATTACATTTTAAAATATGAAGTAGACACATTTAATAAACATAAACAGTAATACCAGTAGACACCCCAATGTTTAGAATGTAATTATTGTAGGTATATATACACACACACACACATACACTCAATGTCCACTTTATTAGGTACACCTGACTAACTGCTTGTTAACGCAAATTTCTAATCAGCTAATCACATGGCAGCAACTCAATGCATTTAGGCATGTAGACATGGTCAAGCTGATCTGCTGCAGTTCAAACTGAGCATCAGAATGGCAAA